>NW_009228263.1:0-38910 GCF_000690835.1 Fulmarus glacialis | reverse complement strand
GGAATGCATTTTATGACTGTAAGAGAGATACACCTGCTTATCTCAGGTTTGGAATTTAGTTCTTTCTTTTTTGTTACTTTTAGCCCTCTCATCAATTAATGCTACTGAAAAGGCATCATATAGGAAGTGAACTGGTGCATAGTTCTGGAATTCTAGTACTTTCAAAACATGTTTTAAATTTTGAAAACAAACAAAAAAAACAAAACCATGAAGTTTAGGCAGTTTTCCCTATAACAAACAGAATTCTAGCACAAAGAATATAAGTCCTCTTAGATTAAATATCAGCATCAGTAGGTTTCAAATTTTGAAACTGATATCGTTGCATTTGTATACCATACATATTTATAAATATTCACCTGCTGATGAGTTGGAAACCTTCCTTCCATTTTGAGTTGCTTTTCTTAGAATGTTGTAGGAGCTGTTTGTTTATTTTTAAAAATTTTACAGACTAGTATTAAAGATTGGATGAAAACTCTGTGGAAACAAATAAATGTTGAACACACGGAGAAGGAGCTCAGAAGATTTGCAAATGTGATCATTTCCCTAATGAACGGTGTTTTGCTACTTGAAATAATCTCTCCTGTTCTGAGTACTCTGCATTATGTAGGAGCCTGTAGCTTGTTAAATTCCCTTCATTAGAGGGTTTTTGAACTCAAAGGAGTTCAAAAAATGAGGAAACAAGTATTACAGGATTGAACTCCCAAATCTCAAAGTACTTCTGATAATATTCTTCGAAGTTCATTTTTTCTTTGGTAACCAGCAAATTACCCAGCTGGCTTTCACGTGAGATTCAGAAGTCAAACTACAAGATGCATTCACTAGCCTGCTTACTTCTTCGTTGTTTCTGTCTTTTTCTTCACAACTGTCTGCTGCGTAAGAAATGAAGACCTGTCAAAGCATTAGGGACCTGGGATGTGTGTTGCTTTCGAATCAATGGTTAAGCGTCTGAAAACAGGTGAAGTTTAAGAAACTAAACTTTATAATTCACAACCCAGCAATTACAAACACAATAGTCTTTCTGTTCTGGCTTTGCAGAATTTTGGGTACCTTTATTTCTGACTTGTTTGTGCCTTATTTCTAAGGTAAATTTTGTCAGGAATGGTGAATAACACATTGGAGGACTTTTTCATTCTTCAGCTGCACAGAGGAGCTGCAAGATAAAAAGAGAAGTGTAGCTAAAGCAGTAGGAGAAATGGCAGTAGAAAAGGTAGATGCAGACAATGGTGAATGTTAACTAACTCCTTACTATGCTTAAAAGGCTACTTCAGCCTTTCTGGTATTTCAGAGAAACCTGTAGAGATCAAACAAACCTGGAAAGTTACAAGTCTTTCTTGGACACTGTTGGGTAGGTGCTCCTCTGCTGAAAATCTGAGAGACCCTGGAAGATGATGTGGTAAGGGTTTATTTCCTTGTTGTTCCAAATTTTTAAGAAAATACGCATATTTCCTTTTTCATGCATGCTGTTGGAAAAGGCAAGGTCAAATGGTAAAAGGTCTTCCTCTTTCCTAATGTTATTGAGCAAAGTATGCTAAATACTGTATGTATGGACAGAAGTATCTTTCTACTGATTTCAGATGGCTGTAGCTCAGGTCTGTAATAAATTGAAGGTATATTGCTTTTATGAGACTTGAACTGTCTTCACTTTGTTTTGATTTTGATCCTAGTTCAGTTCCAAGGATGGCTTATAGGAATGTGAGATGATCTGGACACATGTCAATAATCCAGAATCTGCTAGATGCCTCTGTACTCATACACTATTTTTAAAACTGGACTATTAAAAAAACACCCCAGTGTGTTTTGGGAATATGAATCAGGAGTGAAAGAACTGCTAAACATAGAAGAAACAAGTGTAGAAGGTAATAATCCTCATCCTTTCCTACCTTAAAAATTTCTGCATGGATTGGGTACTTATATTAATTTAAAGATACCACTGGTTGATTCTCCAAATGTTGAAAAGTAGTAAGTCTATGTAAATGAAAGAAAAAGCCCAACTTTAGCTTCCGTCATTATTTGTGTATGTGAGCAGGTACTTTGGAGAGTAATCTACTTCGTGTTAATCTGTTTTCCATTCTATTTGAGTAGCCTAAAAAAAAAATGATGAATATTTGTGCAAATTCAAATATTCGGTTGTAAACAAAGTGTAAAGGCAGTATCATTACATTACGTCTATATGACATCTTCACCTTTTTTCTAAGGAACAACAGAATAACACCATCAGCTAGTCTCAGTAATTTCAGAAACTCAGCATCATAATGTCTAGTCTACACTTCTAAGCTCTACTACTTCCAACCCAAAACAAACATTTCAATTTATGTATGTAGATCCAAAATTTAAAGGTAATACGTGTAGCATAATATTCAAATTGGTTGCCAGTTTTACTCTTGATATCATAGGTTCAGCTAGAAAACACTCCAGTTTTTCTCTGTAGTGGGTTCTTATTCTGTTACCTGCAGTTTCTTCAGGATTCTTTGTCTACAGACTTTTATTATGTAGAACTCCCCAGACCAGGTCCATGGGCAATTCTTGCCTTTCTACCTATAAATTCTACATTTTATTATTTTAAAAAAAAAAAAAAAGTATTGCTTTTTGTTTCTCTCCTCTTCTTTCTCTTGCTTGGTCACACCAAGAACATGTGGCTGGAGTGGTAAAGACAAGATAAAAAGTAAGACAATAAATAGTATGGAACTGTTTCAAAAAGAGGAGTTCTTCTAAGTGGTTAAATTTTCACATGTTGTTCGCACTCTTGTTCCAGAGAATTCCCATTCAGATTAGAAGTCTAACTGTTAAATGGTTGTAGAGAACATGTCTTACCTAGTAAGAGGTGAAAGCTAAGTATCAGCAGTGGACAGGTGGCAAAAATATTTGCTCACTTATTAATTTCATTTGCTTTGCCTCTATTGGAGTCCCCTAGTGTTTACTCTCTGCAAATATTCCGCTATATTAATTTCTGGAGGAAGATGCTTGCTGAAAGAATGGTAAACAAATATTTAGAATATTTTTAAACAGTCATTGTGTATCTATATTAGAAAGTCATGTGTTCCTTTGCCAAAAAAGTAAGTTAAACTCAGAAATAATGAATATGGGGTTTGGTGAATAGATCAAAAATCCATTTAGGTTGGGCCAAAATGAAATCTTTGTTTTTCATGTTAGGATGAAAATTTCACTTTGATTTAGGGCACAAGAATCAGGTCGCTGAGTATTTAAATATTTTATACAGCGTGGGGTAACATCAAAGTGGAATTTAAGAATGTCTCAGTAGTCAGGGCACTTTCCAAAGGCTGGTGAGACAATGGCTGAGGTCTACTTAGGGGAGAAAACTGCATGGGAGTCTATCATATGATTTTGTTTGAATGCAACTCTTTGAGCCCCAAGTGTTTGAACAAAAACTATCTATTGAATTTTACACAAACTCTTTATAGGTTTTGGTTTCCACAGGAAAAGCCTTCCTACTGTATATCTCGGTATTTCCTAATCTTTCTAAATACAAGAAATATATTTAGTTACCCTCATAAGAGCTCCTGTGGATAGGAGAGTGCTATTATCTCCCTTTTACAGCTGAGAACCAATGTGATTCATCAGAGGTCACCTGTAGAACTTTTGTGAGAGAGCAAATCTCCTAAGTCCTGGGCAAGAGCTCTTAATGTTGGACTAGCCTTTCTTGGAAACAAGCACTCCATTTCTAATTACAAGTCATCTGTCACCAGTGCAATGAGTTAATTTCAAATCCTGTAGATAACCTTAATATCTTATCGAGACAATGTAATTTTCAAGGAACTTTGTATTTAGAAATTGACAGACCAAGAATATTTTGCAGAAATGAGCTGGCAAATACTGTGATTTAAAATAATACGAATCCATCTGGAGAAAATATGTCCTTCCTGGTGAACCGTTTACCAACAGAATGATTTTATTATATACGCGCTTCAGATGTGCAATAGAAAGACAGAAGCAACTATTTCTTATTTTGAAGACCGGCCAGCTGTGCATATATGCTCAAATGGTTTAACTTATTTGTATTTCAGCAAAATGGGAATTGTTCTAGTTCTGTTTTGCAGATTAGTACTTAAGGTTTATATGAACTTTGGAAACCCAGAGGACCTTAAAACAATGGAAATACTTTCAATTTTACAGCATGTTTCCACTGACAATCTCAAACACCTGTTTAGACAGTAAGATTGTATAGAAAGATTGCAGTATAGAAAGTAGAAGAATAACTTGGCTCTGTTTGGCGCTGTTCATTTTGTTTGATTTTGGTTTCCTTTGTCATTACCCTCACGCTGATTTGGTTCCTTCAATAACAACTAATATTTCTAACTATTTCTAACACTACAACTGTAGTATTTCTAAAAATACTTCTAAAAAGTGCTATCCTAATTTTCCTTACTCGGGCTTTACCAGAAGTACTCTGCAATCCCTGTGGAAGCTGGGCTTCTCACTCCTCCATGATGACACTTCCTCTCTGCGCTAGTTTTACTCAAATCATTTCTGAGGGAAATTGTTCAAAGCAGGGAAACTTTTCATCCTAGATTATTGTGTTCTTTCATTTGGCTAAGCACACCAATTAAAATTATTCTAACTGCAGCTTTCTTCAATGTCTATCAATAGATTGTGAAGTACTGAAGTTATCTGACAATGTTACCTAAAATTTGATGAGAATAAGAATCTGGCAGTGCGAACAGCAGTTATATATACTTTTCAAAGCCCTGTGTTTTGTGAAGAACAGGTCAGATTACCAAGTGGTGTATTTTCTTGCCTAATGTTCTGCTGAATTGGAAAGATACGAAGCAAATAATTCTAGAAACCTTAGACTCCCTGGCCAGACCACACTATCTGCTACTTCTAATAGGAGAAGCTCTGTCAATCCTGAGGTCAGAGCCAATTAGACAGCATTGAGGAGAACTCAAGGGAAAATGTGAATTCTTGTTGTCCATCTTGTTATTCCAGAACTGTTTGCCAGTATGGTTCTTGCATTCTTGTCTGCATTTTTTTCTCTCTCCCCTGAAGTATAATTGTATGCAAAGGTAATGGGAGGATAGTTTGTTGAAGCTAGTTTAGTAATCTCAGAATGTAAAGACTCATCTTTCTAACTGAAAGTATCCCCACACATTAGAAATGAAATAACTTAGTAAGTTTGAGGAGCCAGTGTAATCAAATCCACCTAGGTTTAGGAGCCAGAACAAGTGTGTACTGAGGTTTAGGCAGAATCGCCTGACATGCCGCCTAGGCTCCTGAGAGGAGCAGGAAGAGTTTGGGCAATCAAAAAAAATTAGTCAAATATTTTTTTCCACTTAAAAAAAAAAAAAAAAAGACAACATTAACATTTTCTGTGGGACAATGATGCTTTGGGTAAACTTCCTGTCAGGAAAAGTAAAGCAAACCATATAACGTTGGATCAAAAATAGCTTTTGACGGAGTCATTACTGTGGAGTGGCATGAGGCAGAGGTCCCAGTGATGAGATAGCTCTGCAGCTCATGCTGTTGGTACCCCTGGGCCTATACTGGAAACTGTAGTTATTTTTATTTCCCAGTCCTCCACGGTGGGACCTGTGTCTCTGCTGGACTGTACATCCCATGACATACTGTGCTGTCTTCCTGTGGTTCAGCCATTGTCACCAATAACAGGATGCTCCACAATCACGCAGCAATGTGCAATCTGAAATATGGGCTGCCTAGAGAATGTGAGCCACGAAGGATCAGAACTTAACTTAGGACAGTGCAGATGTATGCAGAGATTAATAATGGCTCAAAAGTTAAAAGATTTGACCTTTTCAGGTGGCTATTTTTAAAAAAATGTTTTGTTCTGCAAGAAGTTTTCTATTTTAACTATTAATTGCCATTCAGAAAAAACAGTATCAGACTATCTACCACATGGAGATCTCATATTTGATCAACTCAGATTGGGGATAGAAAAGGAAGGAAGAATTAATAAAAAGAAAACCCTTCTTCTTCCTCCAGAAAAATAAATTTGTATTCTTTGGGAGACCCTAGTCTCTGTTTCTCTTAAACACCTGCTAATTTCCTTCCTTTTTCTCCTGTCTCGCCAGATCTACAGGCTGGTTTAAGAGATTCCAAGAGGAAACCAAGAAAAGCCTCATGTTGTTTTCCTCCTGAACTTTCATTTCTGCCTCAGCAACTTCAGTCACTCACTCACATGCAGCACTCATACTTTTGTCTGAACCCAAGTAGCAAAGGGGGCGGGGGAAAGGTGAATGGGTTGGATTTTACTTTTTTTCCCACAGAGATTTTTATTTTTCACAGTAAATGACTAATTTAATGTTTTCAGTAAAATCCAGGTTGTCAGAGAGAATAATAAATATAAAGTCTTACCCATATGCAACTGCAGGTCAGTCAGGTATAGTGTCATCTTTCCTGTGTTGCTCAGCTAGTGATTTTGACCTTGGTGTGAATGGATCATTCACTCAAGTGATGAGAGTTAATTTAGTCTTCGTAATAGCCCAGAGCTCAACCTTTTCAGAGCTGCGATTGTTTCAGTGGTGCCAAATTATATGCAATCACTGAGTAATATGAACAGTGATCCACTGCTGTGTCTTTGGATGTAGGCCACCAAAATCATTCTTTTCATACTGGTAGGAAACACAGGCTATAAATCCAATCAGTGTTGTACATTGCAAAGTGTATAAGCCATGTTACCGTGTAAACAGTATACTGAGAGAAAGCGAAGTTTAGGGATTTTACCCCATTTTTTGTTCTATAACTGTTTTTTCCTTTGAGGGAACTTCTTGAGTTCCAATCTAAGTGACATCTCCATAAAATTCTCTCTTATATGTCTCTTGCTAGAGCTTCGGGAGGGAGGCACGATTCAAGGCAAGCATACCAAAAATCAGTTATTTTCATTCTGCTCTCCGCAAATTCATACAAGGTTCACATGCCACTCTGCAAGGGTGATGAGGAAAGCAAAACTGTTGTCAGCAGTCTGACTTGTTGAGCGCAGACCTTCACCTCTGCTAGATAATTTTATGGTCTAAAAAAAGCTGAAATTGCTTGTCATACTAACAGGACCGAAGTGTGAAGTAGGACTTTTTAGTCAAAGGAGGCTGGGTGAAAAGAGCAGAACACCAAAGTTTTTATTCATAATGACCCTGTGTTCCAAACAGGCAGATCCCAGTGTATTTTACAAGGTGGAGGTCTTTCACAGTGTAAGTCAGGCTCAGAGCCTGGAGGTAGGATAAAGGTTGGTCTGTCCTCCAGGGCACTGAAGTGCAGTCATCTGGCCTGCACAGGTTTCAGGTCTGTAGGTTTTGCATTTTGCCAGGAAGCAGGTTTGGCAAGACAGATTTTTAGAAGCAACACAACAAGGTCTGTGATGTTAATAACATTTTGTAATGGTTTTCATATAAATCACTTCTCTATAATTTTAGAGAAAATAGTATTTACATTAGGTAGAATATTGGCTAACGCATTCAGAAGGAACTCTGTGCAACTTTCCAGCAAAAAAATCGCGGAATTTGCAGCAGCACATGAGGGTAAATTACAAGATCAGTGGTTATTTGACCATTCAACACAAGTGCTTTGATGGATATTGAGACTTGGTGAGCTGAGGATGTTGAAATTTCCTTCAAGAATCTGGAAGAATGGTTGGAAATCTGAAAGACTGCAACGACAAGTAGGTGTGTGAATCTGCTATACACAAAATGTATAAAAATGGTAATTTTAAGAGAAGATATAAGTCTTAGGGTGTAAATCAAATCTGCAACACCTTAGTGGTTTACAAAATTTAAATGCAAAATCTAGTGATCTCTAGAAGATGTTACACTACTTGCCACTGTATTAATCTACTAAGGATGTGTGTGTTTAAAATCCTGTTTCTTGCATCAGTGCAAAGTTTCCTCTGTTGGCAAAGGTGGGATTCTGCATGAATCAGCTTTGCAAAATCAGGGCCTTAGTATTTTTGGCAGGCTCTGTAAGAAAAATTTGTCTTGCAACCATTTAATAAGCAGATTTGTGCTTATTGTTATTTTAGCAGCAAGTGGACTTTAGAAGGAGTATTCCAGTGTCCCTCTCCCCCACCCCCCAAAAAACCCCAACAAATACTTTATTGGTTTAGTTCAGAAGCATCACTTCTTTTAATAAGATGTCTGGATGCCTTGGAATAAATCTAATTCATAATGACTGCCGGTGGCTTCCAGGGCCATGAAAGCAGACACTCTGGGACACCTTTTCAGTGTCACCATTCCCATCAGGATAGGGAATTACATAGTAGTCTGATGAAGGAGGCTGTTGAGGGATCCTACTTTTCATGTTCCTCTGACACAAAGAAGACATCACGTCCAAGGCAATCAGGCCCCAAATAGTTATTTTTCTTCTTTCCCCCTCCCCCCGCATTTCCTGTAGTAAACATGACCTGTATTGTGACTATTTTGGAAGCAGTGTTTAAAAGTATACATGCGATACTTTAAACATCTAGTAGCTTTCTCACGTGTGCGGTTTCAGACTAGCATTCCAAGTGCAGTATCAGACTAGTATTTATCTGTTCTGAAATTAAGTTCTGGGCACCAGCTGAAAAGTGTATTTTTGTTATTAAGGAATCAAATTAAAATTGTAAGAAAACAACACCATTATTAGTTTGCAAAAGTTATTTGCTCTGATTAAAAGCACCAATAAATGTGTCTTGGTTCTATAACTGCTCCATTTAGCATTTGACATATAATAGGTTTTTTTTTCCCCCCCCCACAGTGTAATATCTCCATTGAAATATAATTATTTTGCAGATTGCTCAACTGAATGCCCTTATAAACATGCTGTTAGGGGAACTCACCCCTGGTGATCATCAGAACATCATGACAATATGCACAATTGATGTACATGCAAGGGATGTTGTAGCCACGCTTATAGCACAGAAGGTAATTTGTTGCAGAGCAATTACACTAATGCATTTTTAAAAGCATAAAATAAAGAATAATTTCATTTGTTGAAAAGATAGTCTAGTGGTTTATGTATGGCAATGACAGAATATTTTGATTCAATCCATTTTTGTCCTTTTATATTTTTTGCTTTAGAGTTAGGTAATTACGTTTACTAGTTAAAGAATTACCATTTAAAAATATATAGATATTTTGTCCAAATGTTTAAACACATCCGTTAAAAACGTATGCTGTAATGTGACAGCAGGTTTCTCATTAATTTGCCTCCAATTACTGATCTGTTCACAATTAATATAAAACCTCACATTTATTGCAGATAGCTTGAAAGTTTAATACATACAAAATATAAAACAGCAATTGTGTTATGTTTCCAGGCAGCGGGTTTTTTTGTTGGGTTTTTTTTTGGTTTTTTTTTTTTAATAAATAGGTTTTATTTCCCTCTCAGTTTCTGAGGTGGAGTCTGTACTGCTAACTCTTTCCACGCCTGACTTCGGCACTGCCGGGGCCTATTTATAGTAATTTGCTACTCCATCTTCAGACCGTGACCACTCAGACAGGAAGGAGGTGGCGAGGGACACCATGCAATGTCTTATGCGTGGTTAGGCAGGTGAGAGATAGCTGTTGTATTTTCCATTCCTCCTGTCTGCAACCAGCTGCAAGCAAGGGATGGTTCTGACTTCCAAAGGGGGCACAGAGCCCCCATTTTGAATGGGCAGCTTCATTCCAGAGTCAGACACCTATAGGTTTACTGTTTATTCTTGAGGAATAACAAGGGAGAAGAGAAAAACTCTGTAGGTATGAATTGTGTGTGTAGTGTATATCTATTTATCCATCCTCTGCAGCCTGTCATCTTTCTACGTGTTGCATTTTAACATGTTTACTAATAGTAAAATTCACCTTTTGGCAACATATGGCTGCCAAGAGCAAGGATTGCCTCGCCTCCTCCGCATTTCCAAACACTCTCTCATCCCCGTGATGGTAAGGAGGTCAGTACAATAATGCTTTGCTTTATTGTAAATAATAATTTTGCTGTAGGCCAGACACACAGTATTGAGGTTTCTCAGAAATCCAGTCTTCACATAAATGACCTAAATAAATAGCGCAAGATGTAGTCCACAATAAACTCATGAAAGTAAAAATTGTTTTACCTGAAAGATTAAAATAGAAAAAAGGCACTGTAAATTATCATAGTGTGCCATGAAATCTCCTTGTGCAGGGCAATAGTCTCTTAGCCTTGTTAACTGGTATTCTGTAAAACTGTGGAAAAAAGCCCAAAAAACGACAAAAAAACGCTCAATACACTTACACTTGCTGAACAAAATCCATTCTACTGAGCATAATCATTTTGTTATGGTGTGATGCATAATAGCAGTTGCATCGAAAATTTGCAGCGATTAAAAATATTCTTTTCACTGAAATTGTTTATCTACATTGCCAAAGCCTTTAAGGAAGTACTGATGTTTTTCATATTGTCAGGAGCAGCTGTTTCTATCTGCTGTGGCTGTCTAACAGCTAACTAGGCAGATGGCACACAGTAGCTGAGGTGTGTCTGTTATATACAGGACCAACTTTTCTGGCTTATAGGAAGCACAGCTGCTGTGCTATTATGATGATGATGATCCTTATGTATTTCGGACATTGGAGGCCTTATATAAAGCTGCCTGCTTTGAAGGGGTGATTAGGGTCTTTAGTACACTGAATAAGTACTTAAATAATCAAACTGACAAGCTGTGTGGAAATATGGAATCCCTACTAATTAGAATTTTGGGTAGGGATCGGGGTGGGGGGGCTCTGTGAAAACCAAGTAAAATTATTTGCCACAGATACAACCATCTCAATATGTTAAGGCGAATAAATGTCAGTAAAGAGTACTTCAACAATTACGAGATACAAATAGGTTTATGAATGAATAAATGTGTTTTACATCATTAACTCTGGTCAGTTACTTGAAGAACATGCTGAAGAAAATATTGGACAGCTAAAACTAGAGAAGACCTCAGATTTTTGCCTCAGTTGGCAGAAACTTGTTCCTTAGAATATCGGAAACAGCAACACTTCTTTCTGCATGTCTCATTTGTAGTAATTAATATATTAATATCTACTTTTTTCGTCTAAATAACGACTTTCTTAACATTCTTGTGTACTGGGATATAGCATAGGAGAGCTGGAGGGGGTAGTAAGGTGTGGCTGGGTCTTAAGGAAGCAATGAAATGCTGACCAGATGCTGCATTTCCTGTTGATTTGAGGCGTTAGTTCATTAGACCACTAATCAAAACCATGTGCTCTGCTAACAAACCATTTCATCCCCTGAGTGCTGGAGCACGCACATGCTGTTCCCAACTAATTAGGACCTGCTCCAAGTCAATGAAAAGTCTCTTCTTGACATCCAAAGGTGGTAGAAGAGGTTGTCTGAGCATGGGTGTTCTTGTTATTGTTTGTGTCTTCACATAGCTCAGCTAAAAATATTTTAGCCAGAAACATGGAATCACTGTATCTTGTTAGTGTTTCTATCACGTTAATATCAGCTTGAAGAATTTATGTTCTGTAAGCTATCGTGGCCTTGTAACAGAGTTAAAAAAAAAAAAAAAAAAAAAAAAATTAGCTGGGGCACAATCAGGTGGTTGTGCATAGGTGTCTGTGTTTCAGAAGCCCCATTGCTAGCCTTTGTTGTCTAAAGAAAGAGGTCAAGGTATTGAGCAGACACAAAGGTTGATTCATCACTTTAGCCCTAAGTTAAGAGTTGAAGCTACTTGAGATACAGAGTGGGCAATGTTGCATCAATAGTGCTTATGTTGCACCACTACTGTGTGTATAGCAAAAATAACCATCTCCAAAGCTTACAGCAAGGTTTGTTCTCCATGGCAGTAGAAATGCCCTAATGAAATCATATTCTGCAGTACTTTCCAGATAGCTACAACCCTAAAAGCATGAGCAAATACAGCATGAAATTAGAATTACAACTGTAAAACATGTTTCTTTCTTCATTATCTATAAAAAGTTTCTGGTGAGCTTGAACAGGAAACTGGTGGGTAATTTTTTTTAAATGCTAGTCCTCTTATTTAATAGAGGAGACAGCTTAATGCAATGCTGTCACTCTCCAAATATAATTTCATAATTTTAGAAATAGTTATAAGAACAATAACTTCCTTGCACATGATAAAAACAGGTGATGAAAAAAGGCAGGGAAGTTTGGCCACTTAGATTTCACCAAATGGGAAGAGGGAGATATGATCAATTATATCTTAGTAAAGCTCTGGAATCAATGTGTTGGAGAGGTGTACAAGAACAAACAAAGGATGACGACTCATGGAGCAGAAGGCAGAAAGATAGAGCATCTTGATCAGGAAAGGACAAAAGAAATAGCCTGATTCCTCAGAAGCCAATGGAGGCAGACCTGCAAGCAAAGTACAAGGTGAGCAGTTTACAGCAATAACAAGAAATGCAGCAGGGTTAGAGGATCATGTGGAGATGGTCACAGAAGAAAGCAGAAGTACTGCAGTGCTAAGGCAAAAGGTTTTCAGAAAGTCACAGATGTCAGAAAGCACATGGAAGACAATCACAAAGGTGAAGAAGATGAAGATCAAGGGCGGAGAAGAGGACTAATGAGCCTGGGAGATTTAGAGCAAGCGAGGAGAACCACTGGTGCCTGCTAGCGTGGGAGATGAAAGAACACAGATTGATAAATAGGAGAAGGGATTTCTTCAAGCAGGTGAAAAATATCAGTGGGTAGGAAGTGAAGAAATCTGCCTTGATTGAGGCTGGAAAAAGTTAGTGGGACAAAATGAAAACAGAGAAATAGGTGAGAGTTCTTCAAGAGCATTTACGTGTGGTAAGAAAAGAGGAGAAATCCTACTTTCTTATATTTGGAGGGAATGCTGGGATATGCTGTTCCTGGGTAAGATGGCTTTGTGATTAAAGCGTTGGGGAAACAGCTCTATGGATGGAATTATGGAAACACCTAGTGAAAGAAGGTGTATGCGTGGTGGAATTTTTTCATGGACCATCACAATCAAAATGATACTGTTCTTTCCAAGCCCATTTCTGCTCTCCCTTCTCTAACTTTGGTTCATATTTAGTGATCACAACTGAATACAGAAACAGATTACACTTAAAACATTTTCATTTTACATGTGTGAAATATTTTGTAATTCTGTTCATGATATTCAGTGCCTGTTTGTGGATCTACAAAGTAACTCTTACTCAGGTCAACTGCAAAATATAGAGGAAAACTACCATTGTGAGATGACATCTGTCTAAGGCTTTGATCTGTACTCCTCCTTGTGCTATTTAAAAAGGTGAGGCTTTGTGCGCTAGCTAAAGTGAGAAAATCAAAAGTCTGATAAAACTAGTTAACTGATAGCAGACAACTTCCCGTCTTCTGACTTGAGATGCTCTGCCATTCTAACCAAACAAAAATATTTTACCTTTGCATTAATTTATCTGGATGATCTCACTTTACTAAAAATGTTATCAACCCTAATTACTGAAGGAAACATGATTCAGAGTATGCGTATCCTGAAGTCAATACTTTTAAGTAGATCAAAACAAGGAGGCCTGATCTTTTATGGTTGTCCCTTTACGTATCCACTTCATCAAGTGATAAGAAGTAACATCCTCCTGATAAAGTGGAATGTGGGGAGAAGGGAAAAGATGTTTTTAAAACATGTTTTTAAAAGCTTAGGTCTCCAAATGGATGCAAAGCCATCAAGGCAAAAGTATCTGCTCCTCTGCCAGAGATAACAGTAAAGGACCTTTTTCCTTTTTTAAAGTCTTCTCTGTTGGAGAGGTGGTATACCAGATGATTAGGCACTTTTTGCTCAGACACTTCTGTACTGTTAATCAGTAGCTTCTCAAACAAGCTCTCCTTTCATTCCTGTTTCAGATTCTCTTGTCTTGTGGTGATAGACTGAGGAGAGTAATTTTCACTCATACATGATTGAACGAAGCCCCTTGCATAGTCTCTGCACTCACTTTGGGAGTTCAGAATTTTTAAAATTGAAACAAGATTTCAATATACAGTCAGATCTTAAGTTGATATCAGTAGGAAACATGCTGCATCAGGGATACTTAGATTCTTGCCTCAAAATTGTGTTTTTTAAGGAATCATGTTTTTTTTTCAACTGTGATCATCTGAAAAATGAAATCTTGAAAAACACATGACAACTTTAAAGCAGTGAAAAAATGCACCGTAAGTAATCTTTATGTATGAATCTACATGTAGCTTAAATTCACTCTCTGCCTTTTGTTGTAATGAGGATGGGAAATGTCTGCATATGTGCCAGTGCTCAGGAAGAACTTCATTTTGGTGACTCTCTCTTTTTCTTAAAGGCAATATTAAAGAAAATGGCAGATCAAAACAGAAACAGATGTGATATTATTAATCAGTGCATGACTAAGAGGTGACTGTTGCAAGTGTGGCATTCTGACTTTAACCTAGCAGAAAGTGTTAGCTTATGTTCAGTTTTACACACCTAACTCTGGGAAACAACAACTCAGGGTAAAAAACAAAACAAAAAAAACCAACAAAAATTCTACAAACTCAACTAGAATAATTTATCATTTTTTTGAGGAAACCATGTATTTTGGATGAAGCCTGCTCTGGTAGTGGCTGCTATTCTTCCTTTGGGTTCAAACTGCCAGAGTGTGTAGGGCTTTTCCTCAGGAACTCTTCATGTTTCCTGCTGGGCCAGATGAACCAGAAGATCAAAGGTGTCAGTCGTTCACCCTTCCTTAGTGATGCTTTGTCTTTCAGTATTAATTTCTGTTAATTTTCTTTTTTCATGGGTGGAACTTGCAGACACATTAAGTACAATTAAGTGCTAGACTTCCCAAAGAATATGTATTACGCTGTTTTGCCTGAGGTCATATTTTTAGCTGATCAAAGTAGTGTTCTGCAGAAACCTCTGAAATGTCGACTGTGCTTGTGTGAAGTCACTCTTACTAGAGTAATTCCAAAGAAAATGAACTTCGTATCAGTAATTTCACTGCTTACTAGTGGTACATTGTCAATCATAATTGTTGCTCCAAATTTACCGTCTAAAATAACAAACCACAGGAAATAGTAGGCTGCAGCAGATAAATGATTTATTTGGAGTCGTGGGGACTGACATATCTCAATAATTTTTGTCATTTTTTGCTGTGTTTCTCAAGCTAAGCAACCAGCAGAGTGAGACAGGAGCGCACGGAATCCATGTGCTATATATGTACGAATGTTTAGAGTTTTCTCTTTTCTCTTGATTTTATTTATTCAATGTAACAAGAGCTATGTGAAGCCAATGAGGGCAGTGTTCAGGAAATATGTGATTGATATCCTTTGACAGTGAAGTGATAAAATCAGACTGTAGCCGTGCACTTTCCTCCATAAACCTGTCTTTTGAGATGAAAGAGTGCTATTCCGCAGTCATTAAAGAGACCTTCTTCATTTCCAAGTTACACTGTGTTCTAAAATTTTGTGAAAGTAAAAGGTAAGGTGACCATAATAGGCAGATATTTTCTTTCTTCAAATACATTATTTTATGTAACAGACACCACTCTAGTTTAGTAAGTCGGGGGTTTTTTTTCCCCCTTCTAGAGTCAGTAGATTGGCCCTGCAAATACTTGAGTATCTTGTTGAAGTCTGGTCAGCAGGAGGCAAGGAAGAAAATATATGGGCAGAATAACTCACAGGCATGCATTTTTCAAGAGCTAGGCATTAGCTAGCATTCCTTGATTTTTATAAATCAACTAGAGAAAGATTTAGAGAACTTGAGTCTACAACAGGAAAAAAAACTAAAGCACACTTGGTACAAGCTGGCCAGGTGTCATTAGCACCAGAACCAAAAGCAGATGAGTAACAAATTTCTACTTAAAACTTGCACCCAGTTCATCTGAGGGGCAACATATGGCTGAAGTCACTACTACTGAAAATTTTGACCATAAAAGACATAAAGGTTCAACAGCCAGTCCAGGCTGGTAGAAGCAGAACGTTCCCACTGGTGGTTAAAGTCCCTGTAATGTGAGCAGTCACATTACAATTAGATTGGCAATAGCAGGGTCATTGACCATGGACTTGAGATCAAGGCAACTGCAAACACCTAAGAGAGTTAACAATGTATGTGGCTATGACCAGCTGTTCCATAAGATCACTTTTCCTCTTTCGATATTGGTAATGTTTTCAGTGATGATTTTGCCTTTTTTGTACTACTGAGTGTATGTAAAATTGCAGTAATTCATCAGATGAACTATGAGTTCAAATCTATTAATGTTCCACTGAATACAAAGGAAGAAGAGAGCAAAGAGACTATTGTTCTGCTTTACAGTACAATGAGTAAGAGAATTTTGTCTTGTTCTGTACCCTTCCAGTTTATATTGGTAGGTTGCATTTTGTTCTAAAGGTTCTGGTGCTGGTCCATGTTAGAGAACAGATACGTAGCTGTGGTTAATCTCGTGCAGTATTTGCTCATACGGTATTTTCTAATTTGTGAAAAATAGTTATTTGGAAAGCATATGTAAGTCTTCTGTGTTAAGTTAGCTGTGTATGTAACTTCAGTTCTGATTCATACTAACGTGATAAACACTGTTTCTGCAGGTATAGGAAACGTATACCAAATCTCACCACTTATCTGTGAGTCATGCTGAAACATGAAAACAGAAACGACCAAGAATCTAGGGTGATCTCTGGTAACTATGTTTTCAGCCATTCTGAGTGAATAGACTACAAAGTACTGTATCTGACTAAGATTGTATAAAAATCTGCAACCTGCTAGCAATTAGTGAATTGTTTAAAAAGATGGCAGTATTGCAACCTGTGGCTATCTCGCACTGAAATGATACTGCTTTTAGAAGGAGACAAAGTACAAAGAAATTTTCATAAAATTTTCTCTTGTAATATTTTTGAAACAAAATATTCTTGACAGCCTGATTTCCCTTAGCTGTGTTATTATTTAGTAATCTAGCAGTAAGCCTAGAATTCAGTGGGATCTGATGGCACAAAAAAGCACAGGGATAAACCTTTTCTGCTGAAGCTTATTTGGCTAGCATGCACGCAGTATCCCTGGCTTTATGCCGCTGATTTTTGTTCCATATTTCCTCAGATGAGCAGGCAGGGGCAAAAGGAGGAGTGCTTTATTCTCTAATGAAGAGACAGACAAGTTCTTTTGCTAGGGTCAATGATAAAATCATATCCTATGTACCTGAAGCTTTATGTCAGTTTAGAATAAGTGCACCTGAAAAGCAAGGTAGTCACGCCTCCATGTGCTTAGTTTGTTATGATCTGAACAGGAGAGGCTGTTGTCAACACAGTGCTGAAGTCAGCTGAACCAGGTCCTTTTATCTGCTGATGGTCTGGTCCTCAGTATTAAAAATATTAAACTTTTTTCTTGCAGTTTTATCTATTTCATTGCCAGAATGGCAATTGCAACACTTTGATTAATTCTTAATTAACAAGAATTTATATCATATACAAAAGGCCTGGCTAACTGAATTTTGTAGCTATTACCAAACTGTAGGTATCAAACTGACTTTGTCTTAGTATCAGCAGCCTACGGGACAGTCATGGAATAGTTATCAAAGTAGTGATTTGAAAGGAAGGGAAATGCTGATTCAGAACAGACTATAGGTCAGGCCAAAAGGACACTCTTCCGTCTTTAGTGCCTGGAGCTGAATATTTAGAGGAAGTTTAAAAATTTACATACGGGATAGGAATTGTCCAGTTGTGGAAAATGGTGTCATTGATGATAATTGTAGAAACCCTTTGCAGCATCCCACAGGCATACAGTTTATATCATGAAGCATGAGGATTGATACTCCTTATGTGTTTATGACCTACCTAGAGCTGCTGCAAATGTAGCATGCAGTCACAGAATGGGCTCCTGAGAATCTTCAGAGGTAAGTAGACAGTGCTATGCAATGAAGATATGGCTATTACATATAATATATTGAAATATGCTAAACAAGTGGAACCAATCACAGGAGAGCACCATGATACACACAGTAGGTGAAACTAAGGGGCACAAGAGTGATGTCTCATATAAACACAAATAATGCAGAGACCAAAATGCTGGTAAAATTCATCACTGGCCCTGCCCTAGAGAGACCGCATTCTTTGTTTTAAATTTAAAATCAGACTGAATTACATAATGTGTCGTTAGCAAAAACAGAACTGTGGTGTTATATACAATCCTGCCCTTTCCTGCTGGTTTTTCTTTACATAATTAATTCAGGAATAATCTGATTGATTAATTGTATACTCTTAATTTATATATCCATTGTTGCTGATGAGATTATGTATGTTGTATTACTGTAAGAAGGGAGTTGTATTACTTCTGAATCTAACACAATGAAATAATTGATATCCTTGTTTTACTGGGCTTGCTATAAGTCATTACAACGTTAGAACTGCTTTGATAGATGATGATTTACCTTGTTCTACCAATTGTTTTCATTTCAGAAATTCTTGAACAAAATTAAACAACCCTCTTGCTGGACTATTCTGTGTTTTTCTTAGCAGAGGAGACTAAAAGTAACTGTTATCAGTTTTGATATATGAAGTCTCCCATCCATTAAATAAAAATGCAGATCTCCGTTTAAGCAGAGGTATGGCCAGATATATAAATAAGAGTGAATGATTTTATGGTAAAGCTTATAGCACTAGGGGTATACAAGAGGCATAAGACACCACTAAATGAAGTGAGGTGAAGGCAGCAAGACCATGTTCTTGTTCGGGGCTCCCCAGTACAAGAAAGAAATGGACGTATTGGAGCAAGTCCAGTGAAGGGCCATAGAGATGGTTAAGGGATTGGAGCATCTGACATATGAGGAGAGGCTGAGAGAGCTGGGATTGTTCAGCCTTGAGAAGAGAAAGCTCAGAGCAAATCTTTTCAATGTGTATAAATACCTAATGGTAGGGAGTAAAGAAGATGGGGCCAAACTCTTCTCAGTGGTACCCAGTGACAGGATGACAGGCAATGAGCACAAATTGAAATAAAGGAAATTCCACTTTAAATAAATTTTTTTCTTATGTTTCTGTCAGAGAAGTCAAACAGTAGAACAAGTTGACCAGAAAGGTTGTAGAGTCCCCATCCTTGGAGGTATTCACAACCGAACTGGACATAGTCCTGAGCAGCCTGCTCTAATTGATCTGCTTTGAGCAGGGGGTTTGAACTAGATGATCTTCAGAAGTCTCTTCCAACCTCAGCTCTTGTGTGATTCTATGCTTCTGTCTGCGATGTGTGAAGTTACTTCAGGTCTGATACATGAGATGGTGCCTTGCTCTTTATGAAAGTGCTGGGCATCGCGAGTCTGTTTAATGGTTGGACTCAATGGTCTTAAGGGTCTTTTCCAACCTAAATGATTCTATGATTCTGTGGATCTCTGGGGAATAGCCTTCTCCTAAAGGCAGGCTACTTCGCAATCTCTCTAGAATAGCATGTTTCCAAAGTAAGTAAGTGCCTTAAAAGGCACAATGGAGCCCTCTCTTGAAGGTACGCTTCTTACTTATCACCTCCCAGTGAATGAGTAAGTATCTATTTGTCTGTCATCGATCAGAAAAGAAGCAATGTGCCATTAGAGTTTTTCTGTTGACAGGGTTATCCTTCTAACATATGTAGCAACAAAAGTACCTGTAATATTTTCTGAAATCTCTGTGAATCAAATGAACTATGTTTAGAACACTCCACAAGAAAGTCTATCTTGGTATTCTGGACATTCATCACTGCAGCTGGTTCTTTTTCACTGTCTTTTTTACTAGTTTGAAGTATCTATAAAGGTTTATGCCAAACTGGAGTATAGGAATGCTTTTACGAACTCAGTTGTATCTCTGTAGATACGCTTTTTGTTGTGATACTTTAAGTTAAGACACTGGAGGATGGTATTTGGCCAAAGAATAAAGTTAAATCAGAAATGAAGTGATTTTTCAGGCTTACTTTTGTGTTATTCTATGGCACAGTAACCTTTTTCTGATTTTTAGGTGAGACTACTGAATTGATTTTCATAGCAGTAAATCCAGAAAAAAGAGGTCTTCCAGAAAATATCAAAGCTCTTTTTTGGTGGATATAAAAAAACCCTTTTTTTTTCCCCCTTTTTTCCTGAATTATAGCATTAGGTCTTAAAGTAAAGCTACCACTAATAAGAAATGGGCAAAAGGCTAGAGCTGAAGATCAAGAAACTGTCATGAGGGCAGTTTGCTAGAAAGACTTGAGACGAGTAAGACTTTAAGATCTAATGGCATATTCCATTGCAAAACCGATTACAAAAGACTGTGAGGGAGCTAACAGTATTAAGAACTTGAGCTATGTGATACTGTGTGGGAGAGGCAAAATTTTTCTTTAACTTAAAAAAAAAAAATCTGGAAAGTTTCTTCCCCCTTGAGTATCTGAAATATTTAGGTAAAAGATGGCATATAGATAGTACTAGTTTTATTAGAGGATTTTTCTGATTATTCCAAGAGATTTCTTGTGTGTGTATGCTAAATTCAGATTTTAATGCCTTTCTATTTTTGTTGTATCATTATTCTAGAAAAATACATAGGCTTCCTTTTTTGAAAATTGGCTTAGTATAAAATCAGTCTTTTGTGCTTATCAAATTCTGAGACATTTATGGACTTTTAATCTAAGACAAGAAAATGTTTATTGATCTGTGAACTACTAATGGGGTTTTCTTAATCTTGTCTTTTTTATTGCTAGTATTAACACTTTGTCTCCTGTACATTTTTAAGTCTGAAAATGTCCGAGTTCAAAGATTACTATAAAACATCCCTATTGCTCATAGATATTTTGTTAATTAATTTGATGTTGTCATTAGGCCACTGATGCTTTTGATTGATCTATGGATTAGGCACTAATTCTCATAATCAACAACATAGCGAGAGGATGGTAGCAGTACAACTGTCTCACATGTTCATGGTTTTTTTCCACCCTGCAGAGCTTATATAACGGTGATTTCAGACATCTATGTGAAATAGCGTCGACATCAGAAGTGCTGCAAATTCAAGGAGACTTGTGAGAAAGTTAATCTGTCTCTACACATTGTATTGTATCTAAATGGGTGCTGGAGGAAAAAAATTAAGCTTTCTGGTAATGCTGCTGCTAGGCAAGCATACTAAAGAATTTGGGGGGCAGGGCAGTATCCATTAGGAATGGACTACAGAGGATTCCCAGCATATTCAGTAGCGAGAATGTGAGAAATAGTCTTGGCATTGTACTTGAATGCCAGCAGCAGTAAGAGAGAAAGCAGGCAAGTCATTAGTGTACACGCCTGTGTGAGCTCAGGTCTTGATCATCTCTTTCCAGTGCCTTCAGAGAGAAGAGGAAAGAAGGCTGCTAAAACACCTGTCCTTTCTAAGAAAGCTGGGGTGCATAATTATATAGGTTTACCTGGCCTTTTCCAAAGGGACAAATGGCACCACTTCTCCAGTCCCTCTCCTTACTAGTCTTTCTGTGCTTCCCCTTTTCCTTAACTATCAATTTTTGTCAGTGCAACACTTTTAAAGTCCTTCCTGGTGCAGAGAGCCAAGCACGTCTGCTTGTGGGAGGGGACTGGGTCCCCCTTGCTTCCCGACACTGGTAACTTCCTGAAGCAGCTGCGGAGACTGAGAAGATTCTGCTCAGTTTCTCCCGTCCATACAAAAATTCTTCTGGTCTCAGTGAAGTGCAGTGTTCAATCCTACCAAGCTGTACTTGGTTCAAGCTTTGTGCCACATTTTTCACCTGACTGCTCAGGGCCAAATTTGGAGCAGACATAATCAGATGCATCTTGTTACTAAATCAAGCTGTCCTGCTAACTATAAGTTTGATTTTGATGTAAGGCCAATGGCCTTATGACTGTATGAGTGAGAGTTTCTTATGCATGTGGCATTGCCTGATGCTCAGATGAGAACATCATGTCAGACATGTATAATCATAACAGTGTTTATTCCTTTTACTCAGAATGTACCCCCTTCATGACAAATGTATGTAAATGCTGAGATAAAAATAGCATTTGACAAGATAGTTGGGTATGTTTAATTTTATTAACACATTAGTCAACTTATTCTGCTCAAAGTATATGTGAATAGTAGATACATATAAGATTAGCATAATTTTTTCAGTCAACATTTGTTCTGTGAGGTTTTTGATTACATTATTTTAATTAAGCAATAAGACATGACAATCACAGGATTTCATGGTGAGTATAGCACTCCTCACAAGGTATTACAAAGCATGTGGCTGAAAGCTGAATTATTTTAACCCTTCGGAATGCGCATTAATAATCACTCTAGACTGACTAGAGTGCCCTTTGGTTTCTTTAATGAAATATATATTATTGAATAAGGGAAGCTTTTACTCGTCATAGTCACCAGGGCCAAGACTTTGCTCTCGGCCAGTGAGAAAGCTCCATTTGTGTTCTAAAGCCTTCTGTGCTGTCTCTGGGATTAGTGCTCGTGACAGCGCAGTGTAACTTTTAAATATATTCAGGGCACATCATACTGTCTATGAAGGAAACCAAATGTCCTCTCTGGAATTGCATAATGTAGTAGGTGTCACAAGTCTGAAATAATGAAGATAAATGAGATTATGGACCCAAAGAAAAGTACGTATTTTCTAAATAATGTCCTCTAGTCAAAGTCTGAGAAAGTGAAAATGTTCCATTTGTTTGTACCTGTCCTGGGGGGCGGGGGGGGGGAACCAAACAAAAAAAAAAAGCCCCAAACTGGAAATGCTTTGTGTATAACTTATTTTGTATCTAACTGCATCAGTCTTAAGATATAAAGTAACAAAATGCTGGGGATAACAGATGTCTGTTTATTTCAAACAGTCATTACATATTTCTTTTGCACTTTCACTTATGGATGCAAAGTAACTTAAGAGTTCTATGACCAGGGTCTCAAAGTAATTAAATGTCTTGGTTGTGATTGTGTTCCTGAAATGAAAGGACTGAAGTAAACCTGGAGCTTACAGAGCTGTGTTGGGTTTTGATATTACTTTGTGGATATTTAAATAGGTAAGAACGTATGATAATCTCTGGACCTAAGAGCATGTCACTGTTGTAGCTCTGCTAAATCCTCACTATTTCATAGAATGTTTTATTTTTGTTGTTGTTCACTCAGTGTGGTTTACTAGTCCTACCTATCTGTAATAATCATTTAACGTTTTACTTGAGTGCCAGTAAAAGCAAACCCAAGTAGCTCGTAGCTCATGGTTGTTAGCATTAAAGCCGCAACAAACGACCAGGAATGTCATCTACCATTGATCTCTTATGTTCTGTCACCATTGTGGAAAGTCACTCTGAAGTAAGTGAAAGGTAATGTCCTCTCCTCCCTCCAAAACCAGTCCTCTGGTAGGCATATAAGAATACCGCCTTTCTTCATTCTAGCAGCTCGGTCTGAATAACTAGATGGAAGAAAGCCTGAGATAGTTCTGAGGTACCTGTTGGTCTTTTTCCATGCAACAGCTCCATTTTTTTGTGTGTGTATGTTATTACTTTAAATGTTCATGGTTTTTTAATTCAGGTCTGTTCAGGGTACAAGCAAAGTGATGAACTATATTGTTATATTGCCCAACTGATTTGCTTATGTTGAATGTAAACTGTTTTAGGAGAATCTTCCAGATGTTCTAGAAGAACAGGTTGGACCTCAAGACTGGGATGCGGAAGGACCAAGCATTAGCTTGAAATTCATTACAGAGTCCACATAGGACTAAAATATTAGAGCTGGTTTGGTCGTTTTTCTTTTTTTTTGAGGGTGTCTCAACATCCTGAATTTTAGAATGTATAACATCACCAGATATGATGTGCTATATGTGACAAAGGAGGAGACTGAACCAGAATCTTAAGGCCAAGTCCTTTGAGAGATTGAAATCTCCTGTCTGAATGTAGGTGAAACAGAGAGAAGAAAGTGGTTATTCTCAGGATCCAAATGTGTGTGCTTCAAGTGATGAAAAAACTTCAGAAGAATTACTGATTTCATCAATCATATGCCATTCATTGGCATCTAAATCTTAAGAGTCCTGTTTCCAGAAAATGAAACTTTGAACTCTGTTTGTTTCTTGTATTAACCTTAGTAGTTAGTGTGAATGTGAATTTACTGTTTCTACATACCTAAAGGTAATACGAGTGCAATGAAATAGGGTTAAAAAGTGTCATGAGATTTGATAAGCATTCATGCATTTTATCTGACTTGGGGCATTGAATCCATGGAAACATTGGCTTTTACACATCATTTTCTCATTCACAAAATTTAGTAATTACATCCTGGGAGAAATGCACTGGCATTGAATATACGGTATCCAGACTATGTCACTACAGGTAGCAGATTGAGTTTAACTAGCCATATGGATTGTAATTGTCTAAGTATGATTAATTCATAATGTTTGTTAATTTTATGCCTTATATTATGGTTTGTTATTATAATGTCAGTCTTTTCTCTCTTTCTTTGTTTCTTTTTAATCTAGGTTTTGATGAGAGCCCTCAAGGGATTTTAATCTTACTATCATACTAACTAATGATGTCCTTATATTCCTGGGTCTCATCAATAGCTTATTCCCCTTGCTGGAAGTTTCACGGAAAAGGGTTCTGAAGTTAGAACAGATGGTGCATCAGTCCATTGCAGAACTCTGTTTGCAGCCTGAGGAAAACTTTATATTGAAGGTGGAAATAATGGTTTTCTGCTTAGCTTATTGTAAATTCTAAATGGGGTGATTGAAGACTATAATGATCACTGTTGTTTGATGCCTATGAGTTTCAACATCTGGCTAATACCTTTACTAGCTGTAACAGTAAGAAAAGGCACTATAGGGTTTTCTGCTCCTTTCTGTTGAATAGATTATAGCATATGTATATATATGTACATACACACACGAATACGTTTGATGTATGTGTATGAAAGTGCGTGTATATATATACACTTTATATATGTTAATCTCTATATTAATATCTGATTTGCAATAAGTGAATTGGAATAATACATAATAATATAACATTTTCGTGCCAACACTGGGCTTTCTTTTTTCATTACCTGAATTTGATTTCTACTTTAACAATTGGAATTATTTTAAACCACCTTTTATCTACTCTTGCCTACAAACCCAAGCCATTAACCCAAAGTAAATTAGCAAATACGGCTTTGCTTCTCGTATAGGGTCCAAGAAGGAAGCATTAGTGAGACTGACAGAGCTGGTCTTTGTAAGGGAGGCTGAAGACCACCTCCTTCAAGTGATGGACCTCATTACACCAACTTTTGTCATACTTGACTTTTCAGCAGGTAATTCACTAAATCACCAAAGTCACTAGTCTGTTCTGTCACTGCACTATAATTGATTTGATGGAATATTGTTAATAGGAATCGTGATTGAAAAATAACGTTTTCACAGAGATTTTAAAAAGTGATTTCTCTACTTATGTTGTTTCTTTGCTTGGTTATACTTCAATCTAGATAATGACAACAGTTTCGGAAGCTTCATTTTGGAAATCCAGATGGTATTGTCTTAACTTATTCAGCAGCTCAGCCTGGCATTCTTGAAATAAATTGCCAAAATCTCTAATAACATTATACTTTTGTTGTTTTGGTTTTTGTTTTTTTAAACAGTCTAGCTATATTTAAAAAAACATGTGAACACATACCAAACTTTGGGCACATGCTGTGAATGCTTTGATTTCAATGGAACCTTAATCATGGGCTTAAAATGTTATGCTGAATTTGGACCCAAACACCTAATAAAACAAACAAAATACTGGAGTCTGATGGTCACTGTTTAACTTTGTCATAGGTTTTTGCCCCTGAAGACTTCTGCCAGCAACTGCTTTGTCGGTTTATTCCACGTTGGTCAAGACAATGAATTCTTCAGGCCAGGCCTGTAAAGTACCTGTTGATAAAAAGAGCGGTCAAAGCATTAAGCTTCTGATCAAGGCTATCAGAATCTGACACATTAATTATCCTTAATTACAGTCTGTATCATCTTTCCTGAAGAAAAGTTCGTGAAGCATATGCTGCTTATAGTGAATTTGCAGTTAGTTTTTACCTAATGCCAAGTCTGAGTTCTGAAGTTGCATGACATTAAAGCCTTCATTTGTCTTTTTCTGTAGCTTTGTAATTCCAGAATTTTCTTATGGTAGGACAAGTGTGTGCTTACACAGAGTTTTATTTATAATACAAATCTGAAGAGAATGGCTGTGACAGGTACAGAAAAGGATTGACAAACATAGAAAGCATTTGCAATAATTATGTGGGAAGTTAAAAAACTTATTTCTCTGTATTTCTTCATTCTCTTCAAATTGGCAGTGTATTTGTAACTAATGCTACCTAATGTCAGCCATGAGAGGCTTTAAGGATCTGTGCAAGTGATTTATATGATCAGATGGAATAGAAAGATGCTGACAGTAGCTTGGAATTCAAAGGACAATGCTGTTCACAAAATAAAAAATTGATGTAACTACTGTGATTCCTATTAGCTGCTGATCTTTGTCTTTTTTTTTCTTTTCTATTTTTTTTCATGGTGTATGTTGCAAGTCATTTTCCTGTACACATCAACTCATGGATTTAATTTCTGTATAACCAAGTTTTATATTGAACTAATATTTACCTTTCTCTTATCTTCCTCACAGATGCAGTGAAATTCATAGCAACACCCACAAAGTAAGGTTTGACACATTAATTTCCTTTGCAGGGAAACAGTAATAGTGGCATCAAATGCCCATTCATCAGTAAAACAAACTCTACCGATTCCAACATGTTAAGCTCCCTAAACAGACTTCCATGTGAGATATATATATTGCTGTAGTGATCACCAAGACACATAAAGTATAAATCAATACATAGTAAGGCATCTGTGGCTTGGTGAGTGGTCTTTCTGTTCCACGTCTGTCTACAGTGCTGGCTAGTCATGCCTCTGTGCCTTCCTCAGGCATCACTGTTTTGTTTCACATGATGACTGCAATAACTTAGCAGATAATTAGCAGAGTTGCTAATGTTTCAAATGACTTCATATCAGACTCAGAGAATCCTGAGTAGTTGGCAAATTAGACTTGGCTATCTGAGCTTCTCAATGGGATGGAAAGTAATCAAAGAGGAAGAGTGTCATAAGTACTGGAGGAGAGATGGCCAGTGCTACAAATATGAACAAAAAGCAGCCAGTGCTGTTGTGAGTAGCTAGACCAGCTGATCATCCATTTGCTACACAAGTCTCAAAAAATGACTGAAATCCAGAACAATGTCGTACTAGGCTTGAATTGTCCGGGTATCTGATGACCCAGTAACAGACTGCCAGATAGCGAGAGAGAATAAGATAGCAATTTGCAGCATGGTAAGGCCCTTATTAGGTTTTTCGTAGTCTTTACCCTCTTGACTATTTCCCCTACCTCTTTCTTTACTTTTGTACCACTGTTTCATGACTCTAACATCTGAAGGGGTTCTTGGGCCTGCTTCCCACCAGGCATAGAGCTCACCCTTCTGTCTGCAGTCCTTGCTTGTCATGCTGCCAGTTATGGAAACTCTAAGTTACTTTTTATTTGCAGGTAATTCCGATGCATTTAATGATTGTTTTTGTGGATTTTCATCTGGCCTAGGATCAGCGTCCTCTATGATTCAATTGAGGTCTGAGGCAAGCTGATCTCCATAAGGGTGTTCATCAGTTCTGGTAAGCCAGATCTTGCAGTATGATTGCAGAGACTCTCTGCTGCATAATTTTACTATACTGAGTCCTATTAACATGCATGGCTGTACTATATTTTTAAGATCACAGCATTTTATTAAAATGGCAGTAGGGATGTCTGCCTTATGTCAGGAAGATATAAGCATTAGGGTACTTAAGGTCTGCCCTTCTTTCCATGTGTTTAGAACACATCTAGATTCCTTTTTAGCTCTTCTCTTAGATAAATCCCAAGTGATCTATATAAAAAGAGCACTGCTGCAAAGAGCAGGGTTGGGCAGTAACTGCTTTGAGGAGACTGTGTACATTTCATGATAATACTCTAAGTTAGAAACATCTGAAAATGTTGTGTCAACACTTGTCTAGATAAATAAAGCAATCATTTGAGAATTTCCACTTCTATATGTCAGTCAGCTCTTTCTGAAGTAGCTTAGTTTAAACCTCTGGGAAGGAGACAGCCCTTCTTTGTACTTCTCCTCCCCTTAAAGAAAATCTCCAGAATAATTCTGTGGGAGGAGAAAAATCCTTAATACAAATCTGGGGGGGTTTACAGTTTTTCATGCTGTGGGGTGTTTGTAAAATACATCTGTCTGTGTCAGGTTATCAGCAATCTTTAATTTTAAATCTTGTGACTTTTAGTTCTCACAGTTAGAAGCACTGCTGGCTGTGACACAATCTTTGGGTTGGAAATGCTGGAATGGGGAAAAGTCAGGTAAAATAAATTATATTTTCAAATACCCTCCAAAACCTGCTTTGCTTGGTTAATTGCTTGGGTTTTTTAAGGGAAATATTTTGGTAAAACAATGTGTTGCAAGTTCAATCTTAAAAAGCATTAGCAGCATAACCTTAGAGTAGAACAACAGATTCTATGATTCACAGTGTGAACTCTAGGTAAGTTGAATAAAATTGGTGTATTATACAAATGCTGGGTTTTTTTTATGGATTGGGTAAGTAAGATGTAATGTTACTTGCAGGTTGGGTAAGTAAGTTGTAATGTTACTTATATTGTAATGTCTTATCGTTTATTTTTAGGGGATATCTTTTCCTTCTTTTTGCCCATGCATTTTCTCTGCATCTCATGTAGGCATCAGTCCATGCTTTGTTTAATTTATTGTTCTCTTTATCTTTTCTCTTTTGTTTATTTGGTCAAACCCTTGTAAACAAATGCTAGCAACAGAAAAAATCTGTTAGAATACATTTCAAGTATTGCAAGTTCAGTGCTAACTTTCTAAATTTAATTTTTATGCCTCTTTTTCTACTTGTATTTTCTGAACATGAAAGGGTCACAAGTCATGAACTTATTTCCAACTTATTTCCAGATAAAGAGAAAATGTAGTTATGCTCTGGCATTGTTCTTGTCCTTAGAGGCTAAAGGTCCTGCATAAAACCTATACCAACATGGAGTTAATGTCACTGTGGAGTGATGTTAGCCTTAAGACTGTCAGCACATGTGAACGTTTGGGGTTTCTTCATCCTTCAGTGCAGGAGTTGGAAGTCTCTAAGATACCTTCAAGTTAAATTGGATAAAGGAATGACTAACATATTACATGATTATGGCTAAAGGGAATCAACCTTCTGACTTCAGCCAAAAGGCCTGTTTTCATCAACTGTAAAAAAAAATACTCTGCCATAGTCTGAAATAGATTGTGCTTGGTGGAGATATTGACCATATTCAGCTGAATCACTGAACAGTTATGGACAACAGCGAAGTCAGTGAATCGTATTACTGGTACTTTTCTGCGATGCACATTTTGCATCAGTTTCACAAACACCTTTTCTTTATATTGGTGTGATCAAAATAAGTGTAATCATGATCAGAATGTAGTACAGGGATAACTACATATACAAAAATGATACATATCATGCTATATAAGCAATTGTCCAATGCATAGAGCAATCAAATTCATAGCTCAAAAACCTTCACTTGCATGGTGGATCTCAAAATGGGAATTCTTCTCTCTCTACATGTATGTTTGGTGTTTTCTGAGGTGCCTATCATTTTAACAAAAGTGACATGCAGAGTAAAGTGGAAAGGTCCTGTTTCAACCTGGGAAGAGGGTGGGGCAGACAGCTGAATTGTTCCGTATTTTCTATGAAATCTTAATTGATTAGACGATCACCTTTATTCGCCATAGAAAGACTGTCTTTCTTTATGATGGATACAACAGCAGGAGAGCAAACTGTTGGAATTGATATACTTTGTTGCTTATCTGAAAGGAGATTTTTTGCCCTAATTTTGCACAATAGTAGAAACTTCCTTTAAATCCCATTTTCCTAACCAGCGCCTAGAATAGCTCTTGTTGTTAGATTCTAAGGACTCTATTGTGGCTTTTAAGCCAGAGCCCGCAGTAGGGGTTGTGGAGGGATGTGCCGCCCCCAAGAAACTCCTAGAGGGTTTGTACTTGAGGACAAATCTGATGGTAGAATTTAAAAATGGAACAAACCATTGTAGATCATCCAGTCCTGCCATCTGCCAGCACAGGGTTTTCCCTCCCAGATATTCTTAATGCATTGTTCAACGTAAAAGTCTCAACTCTGGGAGTTTCCTAAGCTTTGCTTGGAAAATTTTTGCCTCTTTTTTTCCCTCAGAAGTAGGAGGACACAGCAGCAGCCATGACCATGTCTTTTAATATATATCTGTGTGTACTTTGGGCTGGCTTCTGCCTGCTGGCTGGTGTGAATAGGGGGCAGGTGGGTACGACTTTTCCCTTTACAGTCTCCAGACGACTTAAACATACCACGTGATCCCTGTGCCCTAAAGGTTTGTAACTGCCCTAAACCATCACCTGTTCTTTAACGAATGTCTCAGATTTTGTAAAGTGTGATCTAAAGTGTAATTGCTCAGCTCTGTAATGCAGTGAAGTTAATTTGTGGTTCAGTCAGAAAATTTTGTCCTAATTTTCTGGGTGGTGATTACTCTCCCAACCAGTGAAATTGGCTTGAATGTTCCAGTGCATTTTGTTTACTGCTTAAAGGCTGATAAAACTCCCATGTATTATTTCTTTTTTTGCGGAATAATAATAGTGCATTCTTCAGTCTTGGTAACTGTTGATATTTCAGTCTTCCAGAAGGATTCTGAAAGATTTCAATTATCAGATATTTTGCAACACTATTGTAAGTGCTATTGGAAAGCAGACACTGGATTTTCACACGTGATTCAAATCTGTAGTGTAGATGAGACCCCAATACTGCAGAAATTATCTTGTGTTTAACGTTGTCACACATAAGCAATACTGTCAGATTTATAAAGATCAACTCAGAGCTTGATGAATCCATGGGATAAACATGTTAACATTGAAGTATGTTGGGATTTGCACTTCAGACAGTGCCTATGAAATCTCCAGTGGCTTTGGATTAGCATTATGAGTAGTGTAAATGGGACTGTAGGGAGAAGTGTGGGAAGTCAGTGATTTACAAAATCTGCCAGTAATGACTATAATAGTCATAGAAAAATCTGAAGGCACCATCAAGATTAAATTTCCATTGATGTATCCAGTGTTCTTTGAGAATCAGTATATGAAACAATATGAAGTCTTTAACCCAAGTGATTGGAGGTTAACATTGAGCAAATACAGTTTAAAGAATTTTTTTCCCACTTTCAAAAGAATGGTTTTAAGTCTCACTTGTCGGAGCATTCTTAAAGGGGGGAAAATTCATTTAACATAGGACTAGCAAAAAAAATCTTTAGGAGCAAAGAAAACTGTAGAAGTAGAGGAGGTAGAAGCAGATGAAAATCTGGTTAAAATGGAAAATGTCCCATTTCCTTGATCCCACATATGCAGTGGACCTGAGAAATCATCAAGATGTTATCTTTTAATGCATATTGTGCAAGGTATGCAGGGCATAAGGATTTATTTGTTCAGTTGACAAACCACTGTAGTGTTTTGCAGGAAAAAAATTGGTTATACTTGGGCACTCTGTGAGCCTTGTTCAAACGAACATTGCAGCTAAACAAGCAGGGGGTCATGACAATGAGTTCTTGCTTTTTGTGGTTAAGTTCTATCGGTACCAAGTAATGAAGGTATTTCACTAAGACTTCCAGGGCTTGAAATTAGCCATTTTTGAGCAGCAGCTTTAGCTACAGTATCCAGAGGTGACACTGTCTATGTGAATACACTTGACGTAGGCTGGAGTCCATAAGTAAAATTACCAGATTAAAGATCAGGCTAGCTAGCTACAAAAGGACTGTTTAATTTTAGATGCAAAGGTATTTTCCATTTTTAAAGTTATAGACAGACTTAAGGTAGCAAGATCAGGTTCCAATATCTGAAGTTCTTTGCCAGTTTAATTAGCTGTCATCTGGCTTTCTAATAGTTTCAGAATCTGATTTCATATATTCCAGTTTGATTGCTGTGGTGCCTGGGAAGAACCACAGAAGAGCACCTCTTCCAAAAGACAGGTGAATTTTAGAGCTGTTCCTAACAGGCATTTTCCATCCACGTTGTTGTCCCGCTTCATTTTGTGCCACTTTCACTTTCCAGGTAGAGAAAGTACATGGAGCATTGCATAATTCCTGAACACAATTTCTCTCCAAAACGTCTTTCAGATTGTGTGGCTCTTCACTTCCCGTGAGGTAGGGCAAAGGCTTAATGGTTATAATGGCCTGGGCATAAAGATATAGGTGCATTTCCTTTTCTGTGAGATGGCAGCACAGACAGAATGGTTCTTCACCTGTATATTTTGCAGTTTACTTATCATTTGTTTACTCTTTGCAAAATATTTTTGAAGACTGTATGTACCTACATTTCCTAGCAATTCCTTCACTGCATTTTGCACACTTATACTCACCCCTGCAGTGACTTCACGGGCTTTCTGCCATCTGTCATTTTTCCTTTATTCTAATGTACAGTGCAGCCTCACGTAATTTATGACTTTGCCTGATATTTATTAGATAGACAGGATTATTGCCCACAGATGGCTATGGTTCACAGCCAGAGGCATCTTCACAGAACTAGTGGGAAGAGATTTATTCATGTGACCATGTGACTTCTACTGTAAGCTAATTTTAGCACTGGGTTTCTTTTGATAAGTTAAAATGAAACAAGAACTCTGGGTCAAATTTATTCTTGCAGCAAGTGATGCAGTTCCGTTGACTTCTGTTGAGTCATACCTGTATGTCAGGTGTGAAATTAGCCCTCTATTTTTTTCATTAGGAAAATAAAATATATGAGAGCACATTTGAACTGCAGTGCATGTGTGCAGTTACAAATATTTCTGGTCTCGAAGCTGTACCTTTGGAGCAGAAACAACAGAAAAGGTTTATCAAGTCATACAGTTGTTGCCGGTAGATGACATTGTCTGCCAGCTTTACATTTTCTCTGCTTCTTTTTATGGGCCACTGGAGTCATATATTCTGTCGTTCACAGTGTGAGACTCGGAACATTTCTTTGGCAAAGTCAGGGAGACTGGCGTGTTGAAAGTGAGCCAACACAGTCAGGTGGTTTCATTTGTACTTGAATTTGAGACTAGTTCTTGCAGCATGAAAATTGTATTGTATCTTTTTGGTGTGTTTGTTTCGTTGCTAGTGAACTAGTGGCTGCTGGTAAATTCAAGTCATCTCACTGGTAATAAATACACTGAGTTCAATCCGTTGCTTTTCTAATCTTTAAGGATTGTTTGGTAAAGTGCAGCCTTAAGTGGGTCTATGTAATAACACTGCAACTACCAATACACAGATTAAAGTGCCTACAGATTTACTTGCTGTAGACTGAAGCAGAAATTCCCAGCCTCCAGATTGTAATCTATAGGGAGTTTATTAGCAGTTGGGCTTGGGGAGGAATGGCACTTCAAACAGAAGCCATCTGGAATACGCATTAGGATATTCTGCTACAGGAGAGTTAGGAACAGAAGCAGGCATAGGAACACGCTGCACTCTCACCCTGCAAAGTGCTAGGTGTCCTTTTTATTCCACTGGGAAGTCAATGGGAATTAGGCACTTTCAGCTTTATGCTGTAATTCAGGAATGCTGTATGTAGTTAAATATGTTAAACCAAAAGATTGATTAAGTAAATATGCTAGGTGAAGTTCTGCCATCTGATTCAACAGCAGAGTTATAGCATCGATATAAATTCCCACTATTTGTCATTACTTCTTTTGTCTTATGTCAAAGATGGCGGTAATTGTTATTTTTAATGTTTCACTTTTCTGGGTTTGTGCAAAGCTGGACTTGCAAAGAGCAAATCTTATCATCCTCTCTGACATATATGTTCCTTATATTTTGACAGTGCAACTTTAAAATCATTACTCCCATTCTTCAAAATGGCATAGTATAAGTAACAGCAAGAGCAGAATTTCCATTGTGCTCCTTACTGTCCAACCTGGTTTTCAGAGGTGCTTGTTATAGATGAGAGAACTGAAAGGTAAAGAGAGCATACCTGCGTGTGGAGCATTTGCATTTGTTTGCTTTGCCAATATGAACTGAACATCATTTTGTCCTTTTATGGTCATTAAAGTTGGGCTGGCATAGAAAAGAATGCAATATATGCCCTGCTAAAGGCTATAAAGCATTGTGTCAATGTATTATTGGGTCAGTGCATCTAAATGCAAGTTCACTGCTTCAGGTGCAATGCCTGCAGGATTTGATCCCAGAGAAAAGCATCTCCTCACCCTTTACTACAGACATTTCTAGAAGGCACAGGCTAATTTCAGGTTTGACATGTCAAGGCACGGAGAAGAGTCATTGACACAGTAGGTGCACTTAAATATAACTGTCTAATTATACAGTGATGCAAGTTTGCTCCCAGGAAACTAAATGTACAGTGCCATGGAAAACATGGTATCTGCTTGTCGTGCTGTTGAATAGGAAAGCAGTCTTCAGCAATCAGGCACGTTTCATGTATGAAATCATAAAAATCATGGTATGGTAAACATCTGCATCATTCCCATTCTTTATCGAGTGTGCACACTGTGATTTCCCTTCTGCAGACTTGGGGGACTGCAACATTTATGCAGCTTGTCACAGAGAAACGTAACTTCTGAAACTTGATTGAGTATGTTAAGCTCTGATTTTAAGCTTATTAATTTAGTTTGGAGTTGAAAGTTCTGCAGTAGAAATTCTGAATCAGTTTAAAATCCGCGACAGTAATAGTAGAGGATAACAGAGCAATGTTATTCTGCAGTTGCTGCTAGTCTAATTCTGGCACACAGGAAAGGTCACTGCCTGTTGGCTAAATCTAAGCAGAGCCTGGGGCCTGGTAGTGTGCAAGGGGTGTTAGGGGGATAGTTTACTAACATGGTCCTGGCTTGAGGGCATGCTTCAGTGATAGGAGTGTTTTATTGCCCTTCCCACATTCCCTATAGCAAAATCCTTTTTTCTTTTTCAATTGGCAATTGTGCCCTAGAGTAACGATGCTTTATCTCTACTCAGCTGTTAGAGTCTAGGCAAGCAAACAAATGGAGAGAAGTGAGAAACATAATAAAATATTATCTTAAGCAATAATCAGAGAAGAACTGTTGTTACCTATGCAGAAAATCTGAGTAGTAAATAACAGTTATGGTATCTTAAATAGATCATATTATTTATTAATTTACTTCCGTGGCGAAGTACAGGCATTCATGACCCTGCCTCATATGCCAAATGCTACAGAGTAAAATTGCAGTAGGTCTGTCCCTTCCATCTTTTGCTAAGTGTCCAGTTCAAACTTCCTCACATTTTCCAATTTTACTGTACATTCAGCTTTCTAGGGTTTTTCCACCTGCTTTTGCCATGCTTTCTCTTTTATACCAACCAGATCTATATTTAGCTAGTTGACTCTGCAATGTTAACATGGTTCAGAATTGCAGTAATTGCACCCAATGACCAATAAATGTTTTGAGGTAATATGTATTGCCCAAACAGCCATCACAAAATTCACAAAATTTGCTTAGCACTCTCTGAAATACCCCTGCTGAAAAGTTCCTGTAGTGTACACATTCAGTCTAAGATTACCTAATTAATGACTCTACCTTTAAATGCCATCTTCTCTCAGCCATGATGGAAAAAGGCTGTTTGTTTTGAGCACAAAAGGAAACATTTACTGAATGACAAAATGGATATTCAAAGCAATCTAGAACAAAGACAGTGAACATTGTATAACAAAGAAGATGAACACTCATGGTGAATCTTTTTAATATCTGAGTTTGAGATCTGTCTTTAGTGAAATACCTTGGTGTTCTCATATCAATCAACCAGACAAAAATTACAAAGTGAAGGGTGTGATTCATGTGCTCACTGGTACATTCAGCCAAAAGTACAGAGCAGAGCAGATCCCATCATTTCTTGCTTTCCAACACTGTCTCTGGCTTCCAGCATCACTTCAACATCACCACCCTGCCAAGAGTTGCTACCATCAGCATTCCCTAAAATGTCACATATGCAGACACCATTAATCAACCCCAAGCTTATCTTATATAGGCTTTTTTTAAGGCAAGTATCAACCCATCTCATTTCTGTTGCCTGTATTCCTTTATACATTTGCTCTCCAAGATTCTGCTGCCATCCCTAGCCAGTGCTTAGGCCACAAATTATCTGAAGTCAAGGTACTTCCTTTGGATGAGAAAAAAAGGGTTTGCCTGTTTTTTCATGTTAGTCGTATTCTGAAGAGTCTACCTTGAAAAATCTACAGAGCTGTGAAAATGGACCCCTTTATGAGCAAGAAATACAACAGATGGTGGTTATGTGACCTGGTATAGCTTCTGGGCCAGGGATTTATATTTCTGTCTTTATTCTGATGCATTTTTCTCCTTTATGTTCAGGGTTGTTTTCCCTCCATGAAATATTGCTATCTCTGTACTGACATCAGTTTTTTAGAAATTATGTTTTTATTTGTCAGGATTTTATTGCAGATTGTTACAGATGCTCCCCAAATTTGACTAAAATATTGCTGTTCCAAGATTTTCACGTTCTCCAAAGAATTTTGCTAATTAATTTGTTGCTTAGTAAATGGTGATTTGTAGGTCACATTAGAAACATTTTTTTAATGCAGCTTGTAAATATTTAGAAAATAATTATATACCCAACTAGGACAGTTGCTTACTCCTATCTGGTGGGATTGCATACGGCCAAAGAAGAGAATAACCCCAGCTGTCTTTCTGAGAACAGTTTTGTGCAAGGCAGAATCCTTCTGAAGACTAAGGAAAACTTGGGGGAATCCTATTTCTTCTGGAAGAGAGCAGTGCACTGCTCTTCACAGACTGCTGGTTCTGGTCATAGCCACTAGAAGGCCTAATCACATCCTTTACTGGAAACCCTGTAGTATCCTCGGCACCTGCTGCTTTACAGCACTGTGAGTAATTTTCTTGTTGCACAATGGGTCCATCCTTTTCATTGCTTGGCAGTCTTCCTCCTCACCCCTTCAAACAACTACCATTGTGTCCTGGAGGAAGAACATTAAAGGAGTGCTGTAGCATTCACCCTTCCAACGGACAGTCAGAGCTGTCTCTAGAGAGCTCTGCTCTGTCATGCTGGAGAGCTCATTCTAGTATACAAGTACTTCCTCCTCACATAGTCAGGAAAAAGCAGCCACTCACATAATTTCATGTTTCAGGTTGTCATACAGTTCTTGGCTCCATAGAAGCTCAGTTCACTCCAAGGACAGCAGCCATTTGTTCCTGATGGTGAGCACTACACCACCTTTCTGCACCCTCCCCTCCTTTTTTTTAAGGGAAGGGCAGAGATGAATTCTCAAAGAAAAGTACTGATTATTAAATTTTCATTGAACTAAAAAAATCTGCAGGAGTTTAAAGCGACTTGCTGGCACTGTTCAGAAGTGGGGAAGGCTGCAGTTGATCAGATCCATCAGTAATGTTCATGGAAAATGGTAGGAATTACTATCTAGAGAGGTTCTGGAACATAGAGATAATTAGACCAAAACTGCCATAATTTTTAAAGCAGAAATTTTTGTGCAAACATTCTGGTATTACACTTTGTAGTGAGTTTCAGAGCAACTCACTGCATTTTTTGAAAATTTTTTGGATCAAATGGTTCCGCTGTGAAGAAGAGAAGGCAGAAGTAAAACGAAAGCTTTGTGAATAGTATACAAGACATGGGCTTTAGCTGCAAATTCAGATCTGGGTCCAACTTTTGAATTCCTGAAAGTTGTATCCTCTTTGAATCCAGACTTTCGGTTTAGGCGCACAAAGTAGTTCCAGCAGTTTTTGTACAGGCCTAATTAGGATCAAGATTTTTTTTATGGAAGAAGAATATGAAGTTGAATATTTATTTATTTTATAATAAAATCCTATGTCATATGGGACAAACCAAAGCCAAGCGTAGATGCTGTGTCTACACCAGTGGACAAGTGTAATCACCACTATTCAGTACAGGCCACATCTAGATTAAGCACTTTTCATGGCATGGAGGGAGAGAGCATGCACACAAGCATTATTCTGATATGGTGTCCAGACCTAGAAAGGGTGGGTATCTGGGGACCAGGACTGTGGATTTACCCGCATAATTAATGGGAGGCCTTGTTTTGGCTACAGTGAGCTTGCATGTAGTCCCGTTAGGAAAAATGACTAATTCAAAGACCATGTCTCATAGTCTTTGGGCACACAAATCCCAGCTCTAAGTTTGGGAACATAACTTTTTTTCCATCAATCGCTCAATAAAGCGTTTTGACTGACCTCAGACAGTGTTGTAAAATTTATTACTTGTGAAAGTTTAAAAATGGGACTACAGAGCTGGATGCTTATCATTATTGTTGTTCTTACATTATCATTGTATTATTGTTAATAAAATGTTTGTGAGGACTTCATTAAAGCCTCTCTGTTGTTGTTTTTCTGTTCAAGGCTTTCTGTTCATTACAGGATTGCCTGCCAATGCTAGTCTTCTCAGCTTTGTGAAGTATATTTCATTTGCAAATGCAAGTGTCTGGGCTTTAAACATGTTAACAGGAAGTATATCATATAGCAGGTATTGTATGAAGTGTAAGAACGTGGATATGGTTAAGGATTTCCCACTTGCCATGTCTTCTCCTACTAGCAGAATGTCCTAGGCCCTGCAATTTGTCCCTCATGCAGGAACACCAGCTTTGACACCACCTTTTGCACTATGTTTCCCCGTACTGCGCACACACTATGGCCAACTCACAGTTCTCCGTTGTTAAAAGTTTTCGGTTTCCATGAGCCATACTATTTGGATATGGTTAAGGATTTCCCACTTGCCATGTCTTCTCCTACTAGCAGAATGTCCTAGGCCCTGCAATTTGTCCCTCATGCAGGAACACCAGCTTTGACACCACCTTTTGCACTATGTTTCCCCGTACTGCGCACACACTATGGCCAACTCACAGTTCTCCGTTGTTAAAAGTTTTCGGTTTCCATGAGCCATACTATTTCTGGGATACTCAAGATTCCTGAGTAGAAGTTTTGAACAACCAACAAGAGTGTTGCTGCTGCTAAACAGTTCTTTCTCCCTCTGCCGCCTTCCCTTTTTCCCCCCCCCTTTTTTCCCC
>NW_009228262.1:47648-51667 GCF_000690835.1 Fulmarus glacialis | reverse complement strand
GTACTCCTCTCGGTTTTACCCCTTTTCCAGGTGTGTTTCTGTGGCGTTTTTAATAAAAACAGACGGGTAGATATTTTCCCCTCTTCCCCTCTCAGTTTTCGTCGCTTGCTTGCTTAGGTTTTAGTCGCGCCACTCACCGGGGTGGCCGAGGTGAAGGTGAGGGAGGAGGGGACGATTTTCACGACGAGGCCGGTGGCTGTTGAATTTTCCCGAGACTTTTGAGATGATTGTGTGGGGTTTGTTCGTCGGTTTGGAAATTAAGTTCAGTTCCGTGCAGGGTAATGGGGTGGTGAGAGGGAAGAAGATCCATGAAGGAGGAGTATCAAAATTGTGGAAGAAAAATCTTTCAGAATAGTTGAGAGCAGAGAAATGCCCCCTCCCCTGCACACAGGTGTAAATTATTATTGGAGTAAGTTTAGGCACTTCATTAGTCACCTACTGCAAATGGAAAGTAAGCCAAAAAGGTATTGGTGTTTGTAATTGCAATATAGGAATAAAATAAAATTCTGAGAGGGTTTGTGGGTCGTTTGGGTTTTTTTAATATTCGTGTAGCTACCATAAAGTGATGTGTTGGGTCTGGTATGTGGCCAAATCTGAATTCCTGACCCACAGCTACTGTAAGGAAGGGAGCTCACCTCCTCCTAAAAGAGGAAGAATGGGTCTCCATCCTTGTCTGCTGTTCTTAGGAAAAGACTTCCCTCATAAATCATCTTTGCTGTTTTTCAGGACTTTCTAGACAGCAGCAAAATGCAGTTGACTTGATTGTGAAAATTTTTGCTGCTTCCAAAAGCAAAATTGTACGAGCTACAGTTTTATCGCTGCTGCATACTCTTACTTCAGCACGTTATTCATTTTATGTGGAGTTGCAGGTAAATCACACTCTAACAACTTGAGAAAAAAATCATAACTAAGGGAGAAGATGTTGTTATAAAATGAAATTTAAATACATGTTCTATGTTCTCTCATTTTTGTGAAAAAAAAAATTCTTGTTTAGTGATGAATATTGTGGATAAATTGCAGGGAAAGTAAGTCTGGGATAGAACATATCTCACTGTCATTTACCAAATATTAAAAAGATGTCCTATTTAGAAACATGTCAAAAAAGTGAAAATAATTCTATAATTGAATATCTAATATTTTTTCCACTCATCTTCAATTGTATATACATGATTGCTATTCATAATCCATAGAAAGAAAGTCTTGAAACCACTGAAATAAAGTTATATATGGGGTTACTAATAAGGTACTGGCCTTTATTTTACTCTCAGTTAAATTCAGGATGTCTGCTTTAACTGATGTGAAAGTCAAAAAGATAAAACTTGTAACTGAGAACACTTTAAGAAATGATAGGTCTGATGTTGTGCATTTACATTATAGGCTTTAGTATTTAGCTGAGATTATCTTAGTTCTTGGCAGCTTTGGTGAACTGTCCATGAGAAAGGTAGCTATATTTAAAATACAACTGCAGGGTATGTAACCTGATGTCGTTTTGGCCAGCATTTCCTATGAGAATGAGCTAAATGCAAGGTACTGGGCTCAAGGCTGTGTGCTGTTGTTGGGCAGAAGTCGGACCGCTCTGGGACTATTCCAGAGCAATCCATGGAACATGTTCTTAGTTTATTATGGAAGCGTTTTCCAGCACTGTCCCTGCAGAATGCTAAATAAAATAATAAAAACATAATTGCTTTATCTTCTTCACAGTGCTACAACATGTCTTGTTTTCTCAAAGCTTTGTATGACCACTGATTTTTGTAAACCTTGCTGGTGTATTCCTATTTCTTAGAATATTTTAAGCTGACAAGTGAAGAGTTTTTACAGGTGCTTCCATACTCAAAGGTATAATTTGAATAGAGGGCCACAGGTAGGGTTTCTGACTCTTACCCAGATGGATGTGAAATGCGTTGTCTTAAATAATTAGATTAAGGCATGTTTGTAAAGATATTTGGCATCTTTTTCTGTGTTTAACTAACTATCGGTGTCTGTACTTCTTGATTATCATCACTATTTCATCTGGACTGTGGCTTTGCAATACTCCCATTAATGGAATTGTGAGTACATCGGCAGCAAGGATTTCTTGGCATTGAAAGAAATAGCAAAGATTTCTTGACCGGTTGTAACAGCATCTCCGTAAGCTTATGAATTGAGAGATGCTGTCCCTATTTGCTAAAGTATCTGTGGTTTTGTGTGTGTGCGTTTTTATAAAACTAAAATGACACTGGTGGTGATTCCATTGATATAAAGTATTTGGATTTCAGAATAGTTTTCCACAAAAATGTCTCACTGCTGAAACTAAGCTGTTTTGAGATGAAGGATAGCTTAATGACCAGTTAAATGATAGAAAACAAAAGAGAGTGATAAAGATAGTCCTCATAACAGGGAAAGATTACTAATAAAGTCCAACAGCCATAAGTGCTGTTCAAAATGATTATAAATTATTTGGAATAAGAGGGTGACAAAGTTTGCCACTGAGATGTCTCACTCTCAGTTGGCAAAACTGGCTCCATGCTGCACAGAGCTAGGGAGGGCGAGGAAATTAACCCCATTTCAACGTTGTCTGACAATTTATGCATATTGCTCTGCATAACACTTAGGTACGTAAGGGGGAAAGGTAAACCATAGGAATAGATGGTTACAGGCGCCTAAGGAGCAGTCCACAGCCTGCGTATGAATAAATGAGAGTGAAAGAGGCAACTTGTGAGGGTTGTAGTCTGGGATTTGACATGGTCATGACATTGTGCCTTACAGGCATGATCCAGCTTTTCACTGGGATAAGCACTTCTGCACTGACTTGGGACATGGATCAGGCCCTTTAAGAAGATTTGTGCTAGATTTTTTTAGCGCGCTTAGGACCCCCCTTGGGTGCTATAAAGCCAAGCCTGCTTCCTGTTCCTTGCGTGTGTTTAGTTTTGTTTAAATACAAAACTGTTGAAAATTCTGGAAGGATGAAACAAAATGAGAGACAAACATTATGTGTACTATAAAGGGAAATAAAGAAACCATGTGCTTGTCTGCAAGGATTTACAACTTTAACATTAGATCTGACAATGATGAGATGCAGGTGGGAGGGAAAAGTGCGCCGAACAGAGAGAGATCCAGCAGCGGTATCATGCGTGTTTAATTGAAAAGCCTACATTTTAACGCAACTGGTGTTCTGATTTAATAAATAAGCTAATGTTACAGACATTTAAATGGACACTGTGACAGAAGTGAGCAGTTGGTGGAATTAAGGCATGGATTCTATTAGGTGCTCAAACAGGTGGTATAATAATTTGCTGATTTGAATCATAAAATGAGGAAGTGTAGAGTTTTGGCATAATATACTGCATGACCTCTTTATAATGAGTGTCTGAGGTATTAGCAAACTGAGAAAGGAAGTCCCTAGTTCAGAAAGATACTTTGCTACACTAGCTTCATATCTAACGTCTTACGCTTTTTAATTAATAGGTTGAAGTCAAAGTTCAGCTGAAGTTTCAGTAGATTTTTTTTTTTTGGTGGGTTCTCTCCTAGCAGGGATGGTGACTATCTGGGTAAAAATAGACCATTTTAGAAAAACACCTTTTGTAACCCATATCTTATTTGAAAAATGCCTGCTTAGTATTGAGTTTCAGATGTGAATACTATAGGGAATTTTTTCAGTATGATTTATCAAACTTCATGGCTTCACAGGAAGAAGTATTTAAATGCCTCATTTTCAATATTTTTTTAAGATGCCGTTTATTAGATTAAACAATTATGTCATAAAAACTGAATGATTTGTGGAGAGGTGATCATCACTGGCAACGTTTATCCACCCAAATCACTTCCTTTCTTGGAATAAAAAGTGTTCTTACATAGAGCATGAAAGACAAAAAGAGAGTGCAGGAAAGATAGGAGTTAAAACAAAGCCCAGTATTGAATAAAAGCACTATTCAATGAGAACATGGAAAGTGAATGCTAATGTGGGCCTGAGAGATACTGAGTCTTCCAGTATATTTTTTCCTTCTTTGTTCCGTATAAATCTCCACCACACAATCATTATT
>NW_009228262.1:20498-47617 GCF_000690835.1 Fulmarus glacialis | reverse complement strand
CAGGAAGAATATGCAACAAGAGATGTCATGTTGGCTGTCATAATTAACTCATTTCAGACACTTGTGTTTCAGCAAAGGAAGATGATGTTGGATAATAGGAATATACTCTTGGAGTTTGGAGAATGTATTTTAAGGCTGGTGGACAAACCATCATGTTTCTTGATCAACATCACCTCAAGAAATGGAGGGGATTCAGAACTTCAGGGCCTCACTGGAGATGTGAATGCCTCAGTTTTGATACAGCAGAAGTATTCTCTTTTTCAAGAAGAGTGAACAGAATAAACAGTATTGGACCTCATCTGTAAGGTACCCCCTTCCTGAGTCAGTTTATACAAGCTGAGATTACTGATGCCTTTTTGAGAGAGAGAGAGTTCAGAATACAAGTTCTTCAGAGTGGTTTGTTGGGGGCGGGTGTTGGAGGGCAGTTGGGTTTTTTTTGTTTTTTGTTTTTGGTTTTTTTGTCTGGTTAGCTTGTTTCTTCAGTTCCTACTGTGAAAAGTTCTAGAAAGATTGAAATAAACTTGTAGAATAAATCAGCTGATAGGATGTGGTGGTTAGTAATGAGGTGTCTCTTGGTACAAATTATTTCCATTAGTGTTAAATCATTGCGTGATGTAAAAAGAGCAGTTTTCGTAAGAACTGTTTCCACCTATGTGACACATGAGCAGCTTTGGAGAACTTACCTCGGTTGGAATCAGGATTAACTGACACAGGAACAAGTTAAGCTGTGGTAATGTCAGAACATCTGTGTTTATGCTTCGTAGTGTTTTGGCAAACAACCGCTTTCTTTCAGTGCTGCTTTCAAACCTGTTTCAGTTAAACTTTCTGTTTTCTTGGCCACCCTGCATGTGCTAGGCTGCTCGTGACTTATATTGCCTTCCAAGTTGATTTTTGCCCTTTCTCTTCTTCCAAGAGAGGAAGATGCAGTAAATGGTCCTATCTGAGCACAGAATTCACATCACATTTGAAGAATTTGGCATGGCAGTTAGCAGTAACTCTGTAGCAGAATGCATACAGAACTGCATGAAGACAAAGCTTGAAAATGGTCTGCCCCTTAGAACCTTCAAGCTGCCAGCTGCCCTGGGAATACATGGTCTTGTTCTTGCCTTCAGTACAAAGAATCACTACTGAATGCCTGTCCAGTGGAAGTGGTGCATTTCTCTGTCCAGAACACTTCTATCTAGGTACTTGTAATCGAGTTCTGAACTGTTTTCTTCTATATTTCAGCTTTTCCTTGCATACCCAGTTTTAAAAATGTCCTCTTTCGTATCCAACTGCTTCTAACTCCTCTGCCAGTGCACAGTGTATAAACCTCACTATAAACAACAATTTTTCTGGGTCACCCTTTTACTTCAGACCTGGGGTAGGTTTATTCCTGAACATAGTGATGCCTACTTAACCACTGAGTTTTTTAACGTGGAAATGAGTTTACCAATAACTGAGCTTAGGATGGTTCTAATTACATACTGAATTTTGAGGCATAGAAAGTGATTGCAAGTATGTTTTTATGATCTTTATCATTGAAAACCTTATAACATTTTTCCCGTAACATTTTTAAACAGCTTTTAAACAACATGATAGTTCATATCAGAGGTTGAATTTCTTTTTATTTATCGATGCTGAGCCTTGTTGCAGGAGGGATATGATTCCATGATTTTCACTGATGCAATTGGGAGACCTGTGCTTCTGAACTGATAAACTAATACTCACGTTGATGAACCAGCTCTGCAGTACTGGAAAGCTCTTCCCAGATCTTAATGAAAATGTTTTTAGCCATTTTGGAATTCCAAAATACTGCTGAAGTATTAATTTCTCACTAATACAAGCTCGTTTCCCAAGTCAAGAAATAAATGTGATTGAAGTTATTCCATGAAAAACAGATAAGGGTTTAGTGGAAGAAATCTAAGAAGCTGAACTGTTCCCTTTAATAGCATCTGATGCATAATGAAATTTGGGAGGCCTGCATGGCTGCATCATTCAGGCTGGAATTATGTCAGACTGAAAATTCAAGACCCTTTTTTGAGGTATGCGTCTGAATTTGTTTTCATCCTTCTTATCCTCACTGTTCTTCTTGCTTCTTAGTTCAGCCGTACAGTGAGATGGGGAAGATGTGTTTGTTGCTGCTCTGGTTACTGTAGCCAGCCTTGTTAGATGCTGCGGTGTTTGGCTTTCAGAGCTACAGCTGTCAGGTGGCAGCATGCCGAATGCATGTTGCTAAAATCCTGCATGTTCTTGCCAATGTCTTGGGGCAGAACTATGCCTCATTCGGAGAAAGTTGCACTGGCTGCCTGAAAACTGGTATTGATAAGGGGTTTCAGAGAGGAATCCTGCAACCTGTAGGAAACAACCGTGTGAAATGTTGAGATTTTTACTGGCCTGCTGTTCTATATCCCATCTCTTTTTGAGGCAATGTTCTAAGTTTTCACTAATTTTAATGTTTCATATTTTATGTGCTCTACTTTTGATACCTGGGGCCATAGGAATAATATCAGGCTCTAGGGAGTTGCAGTTAATGGATCAAAGTATTAAGTTGATGAGAGTTGATAGGCATTTCAAACATTTTTAACCTCAATTGCACATGAGAAGAAGCAGCTAATAATGGGATTTGGATTCATGATTACAACTTGGCCATCTAGCATTCAGCCCTCTGTTGAGCCATTCAGCTGTGGTAGTGTTTTTCATTCTCAAATTATGAAACCTTTACCCAAACGGCATGATACCATATGCTGCAGATAATTTCAGTAGGATCATTAGTGTTTAGCGCATCCATGGAATAGTAAAAATTGTTCCTTCAATGCAAATAATATTTTCTTTTAAAAATATTAACCACACATTTTAAGATTATTTGATAAGTACCTGAGGCTTTTTTGAAATAACTGCCAAAATGTTAGCATTATCTACTAGTTTCCTCTTTGGGAAATAAAAGTGTAACTTTTGACAGGGAACTGTAACCAATGTATAGCTGATCCTGTTTAATGTTGTGGAATTTATTATGAGAAAAAGACCCTGGTAATTTCTGTGGGTTTGGTTGTTGCATTTAGCAGAATTCTTTTTCCCTTTCCAGGTGCATGCATCATCTCATTGCAGGTCCACATTCTTTTGTTTAGAAATAGAAATGTGTAACTTATTAGGCAAATTTGGATATGTTCATTTCTTGAAGTAAGGCAAGTCAAGAGTGTTGTGAGAGGTTTAACGAAACTATTTTTTTGTACAATTTTTTGATTACAAATACTTTGTAATGTCTAGAAGGTTTTTGGCTGTGTAGGGGTATGCAGTTCTGTGCTGCTTATACTGAAAATGCGTAATGTAGAGGTAGATCCATTTTCAAAAGTAATCTTAGTTTCAAGAGGTTGTCAAGTTTCTGATCCAGGTTTTTACTTGACCTGTGTTAGTACTACAAGCAGCCAATTAGGGGTTTAAGTTACGCTCTCTTCTCTGTAAATTATGATTTTTTTAAAGTATCTTATAATAGGGTCCTTTCCAATTTCTAGTCTAAACTATCTGTCATTACTGTAACTACAGATAAATCTGTAATTTTCTTTATTTTCTCCCACAGATCAATATTTAGAAGTTAGTTAATGAAGCAAAATCACTGTGCTGCTACATTGAGTCTCAGCGTGAACAGTGGTAAAGTGTTCCTTCTTGATTAAGTATTTATAGATAGTGGAACTGAGAAAGGTGATTGTTCCCAAAGCGTTGGCACCTCTACAGTATTCTCATAAGAATAAAGATGATTCAAATAAATGTCAGAAGGGATTTGCTGGCTGCTGGAGTTAGACAGTTATGTGATGCAGAATTTTCTTTTGATATCAGCATGGTGTTAAAGTGGCTCACTACTTTGCAAACTCAAAATACCAATCAAACAGCTGAATTTAAACAGTGTGATGGTTTTCTATTTACATAAAGTGAAAAAGACAGGAAACAGAGAGAGCTTGGGGAAAATACCCACTGGGTGAGAAGGATTGTGTTTGATTTATTATTATTTTAATTGCGTAATGGTGCTAAGGGAGAGTCTAATTAAAATCCCTGGAGAAGTCTTCAAAGGAGGAAAGATAAATATTGTAAAATGTTATTTATAGCCTTTAGTGTTTCTTCTCACCCACATAAATACAAAAATTAAATACAAGGGCTTGATCACATCATCTGAAGCTTTTCCTTTACATACGCAATGTAGAAGAGTCAAACATAGCTGCCCAGAAAATAACAGTGATGTAGGGACTTTGTAATGGCTGTGTTGCCTCCACCCAACTGCATATCCTGATCCTGGTGTTCCCATGCTGATCTTGGCAGAACTGGAATATAGGATGGACTCCTGTCAGGCTGTCATGTAGTCTTTAATGGGCCATTAAAATGTGCCAGCATGTAGTTCTGAATTGTGTTTTGATTTGGGATAACGTTTTCTGGCAAAAAAGAAGGCATAGGCTTTTTTTTAATGCTGTGGAATTTATTATGAGAAAAAGACCCTGGTAATTTCTGTGGGTTTGGTTGTTGCATTTAGCAGAATTCTTTTTCCCTTTCCAGGTGCATGCATCATCTCATTGCAGGTCCACATTCCTTTGTTTAGAAATAGAAATGTGTAACTCATTAGGCAAATTTGGATATGTTCATTTCTTGAAGTAAGGCAAGTCAAGAGTCAGATACGCTGTCCAAACTCTGTCAGAGACAGAGTAAGAATTTTCTTCTTTCAGCTTGCCATTTTCCCCTCTTCATGGCTTCCTATCCTCCTGATCTGGTAATATGACTGCATATTTAATCGCTCTCTGATTCAGTTTACTAAGAATGATCAAGGTTATTCTAAAAGGATTTAATAATGTTTTTTTCCCTTGGATTATTTTGAGAAACAGCTGTGGCACTACGCTTCAATTTAAAGGGTCATTATGATCTAGATGGAGGGTAGTTATGCACAGTGCAAGATAGGGAGAATAGCTTTTATTTGACTTAGCTGTAGCCAGAGAAGATAAACTGATACAGTTTTTGGGCTTAGAGATCATTATCTAGTGCATGAAAGAGATAAAAGTGCACGAAAGAGATAAAAGTGCATGAAAGAGATCTCCCCCAGCTATTTATTAATATATGCTTTGAATACATTTAAAATAGACCTGATGGAAAAAAATCAGGGTGAAGATCATGAAAAAGGAGAACACTTTTTATTGACAAGACTGATTTTAAACATCTCATAGGAGGTGCTTTGTATCCCATTCAAACTCCCATTTGACATCTAAAGTAGTCTCATTTAAAATATTTCCTTTATGAACAGTGGTTGTTCTGAAGTACAGTCAATGGCTTCAGCGGCTTTTCTGCCCAGTTTGTCAGAATAGCATGGTGTTTCCTGACTGCTTGGCTCCTGACCGGAGCTTGTTTAGAAACTGCAGATGATAATTTTGAATACGTTGAATGTGAACCTCGTAAATAAGTAGGTAAATTTTTTATTTCAAATTTGACATAAATTAGAAAGAAAGAGAAATTTTAAGTTAAACCATGCATTTCTGGTTTACAAGTATAATGAATGACATGTTGTATGTTTATAGCTCTTTACTTGCCATTCTTCCTTGTTGATTTGAAAACTGATCACAGAAGAAAAATCTAGAAACTAAGAAAAAAGTTTTCTCTCACTCTCCATTTCTCTGTTACTGATACCTTCACAAAAGCCATCGCCTGCTCTTCTATAGAGGTAGGCCTTCTAAAAGGTAGGCCTTTTGATGATTTGAGATTTGAATAGCAAGGTAAAGGTCCTCTTCCCTTTTTTCTTGTATGTCTGAAGTATTACAGCTTCTTTCTTCATGAGTTTCTTGGGAAATTATTTTATCTTCTACATCCTTCATGTATAAAAGGACAACACAGGTAGGGGGGCTGGTGGAACTGGGAAAACCTCCTCTCCCAAATCTGTTATAGAGCAAATGTATGGATTTCTTTGAATAAAAAGCAGAGCAGAGGAGCATGTATGTGTCTTGCCATCTGCTAGCATGTATACTTCTCTCAATATAAACAAAAGTAGATCTGTTTGTGTGCATGTTCTATAACATGCTGCTCTGTCTTCTAAAATGTCCATGCAATCACATAACACTATAGTATCAGTGAGCAGTTTTAGAAGGTGCTGAATTAAAGCCATGCAGATGTAGTCTCAATTTCTCATAGGGTTGAGTTTCATAAATATTTATATACATAAGATTTTTTGTTTGCATTAAGATATGTCCATTTATTTTAACCATATGAATAAGAAATTACTAGCAATATATTGGAGAACCACCCACAAAATGCTTACAATCAGTAAGATTTTATTCTGTGTTACAGATTTTCTTCTAGCTTAGCTTGAGACATTTATGTCTACAATTTTATAACTTAGTATTTATTTTTGAAGAGTGTTATTATTGTAACTCCTAATAGAATTACTTTCATGGAGTTACTCTAACAGAGTTATTTTTAAATAATTGGGAAACAGTGAGGCACATTTTCGAATTTAAGTGATCTAATTTATTGAATCCAGATAATGAGTGCTTTGGCAAGTTCTGTCCATGTTGCTTGGTGCATTATCAATGCTTGTTGAACACTAAGAAAAGCAGAATTTGATCTGCTGTTTCTGAGACCAAGAATTTTATGTTGTTGAAGTAAGTGATGCATGACTTTTCATATGCCAGATAACGGTGTTTTCTGTTTGTTTTCTTCTGTTTTCCCTTTTTATTACCTTTGTTCCTGATGACATTTTCAGTAACATTAAATTTTTCCAACAGAGCACTTACTTGCATGCTATCAAAAAGCTCATATTATGAAATTCCAATGAATAGTACTACTGAAGGGTTGGGGATTTTTTTAGTGCTTTGGGTTTTCTTTCTACTTTTTCCAGACTCATCAGTTGTCTTCTACATACCATTGCTACCTTCTCACCTGCCAACATGGACCAATAATTAAAGCTAACCACACTGTGAACATGTTTATCCTTAATTTGTGCTCTTTCAGGAGTGCACATGGAGTGAACACTTCTTTTGTTACATGCTTGCTGTGACTTTGTGAATGCCAAGCTGCTTGATGACAGCTTCGAAATACAGTGTCAGCTACTTTGCCTTTAGCCCAAAATAAGTGTCACGTATAAAATCAGTGGCCCAAGACTGCTACTATTTCACTTAAAAGGTTTAGGGACATTAAACAAATTCTTTATTTGCTTTTTGGTGGTTTGCTGGTAGTAACGGTTCTTTTTCCATTACATTTGTGCTCATACTTTTGAGCAATAATCTGTGGATTCATTGAGGATTGAAGTAATACCGATATCTTCCAAACTATTTGGCATTTACTAACGTGCATGACAAATTGCTGCATTTCTTACAATTGAACAAATCTTGGCAGGTTTGGTATGATATGATATATCTGTAACTATTGCTTAGGAGATTGGCATGCTTGAATTACATGGGGCAAAGATGATTTGTTTTATTTAATTAAATGCAATATGTTGGCATAGCAACATTGTTATGTTTCTTGAATGTTTAAAAGTGTTTTAAATGTTTTGTTGTTTTCAAAAAGTGGCATTCTTTTCAGTACACTTAAGTGTGAATATTTATTAACATCTATGGTTTTCTCTAATTATATAACATGTAACAAACCAAATACACCCAGCATCTTATATTTTATGCAATAATACTCTATAATCAGTTCACTTAGTTTTCTATGTATATATATGATCAGACTAGAACTACGTTTACTTGAATCTTCAGTTGTATCATTCTTTGTGTCAGTGTCTGAAGCAAATTACCTCCTACTCAAAGACTTTGAGTGATGGATCTTAGCAGCGCAAGTTCCCTGAGATTTCTGCCATAATTAAAATATTTTGATAGTAGTCCCAGATCCTGTACTTAGAAATCAGCACTCTGAAGACAGTTAAATGAGAATGGTCCTTTGCAGAGTTGAGTTTTCAAGGGGGTGAGGGGAGGCAGGGAAATCCATTCCTTCTTTTTCTTTTTTCCTTTTTTTTTTTTTTCCTGTTCATTCTGAAACTATGACTTGATGAATGTCATTAGGCTGTAATCCATTTATTCCATGTGGTGGTGGGAACAGAGAACTAGATATTTCGTTTGGACTGAGTGAACCAGAGTCACTCTGAACTGAGCCCCCGCTGCCATCAAACTGAGATATTTTCTTCTTGATGATTTTTCTTTCTTTGGCTCGGCGATTCTGGAACCAGATTTTCACCTGTGGTGTTATAAATGATATCTGATTAATTCAAAGCAGTCGTCAACTTTTTACAGTAATACTAGCAATGAAAATACAGATATGTTAAAAAAACCAAACAAATGAACAAAACCAACAAAAAACCCCCCACCCCACAAAAACCCATAAACCCTAAACCAAAAAAACCAACACTGGCTTTGTGCACTGAAAATTTTTTTAGTTACTCTGTATTCATTTTCTACGTCATAATCAATAGAAAATTACTTTCTTTTCTTAGACCTGGTGTAAAGTGAACTTGCTCTGTAATATTTAGGAACAGAGGAGTCAGCTTAGTTATTTAGACTCAGGGTCCACCTAGTTCATCATCTAAGCTTTGACAGTGCCATGTGTTGTTATGGAATAATTTTGAAGATTACTTCTTCATCACATTACAGATTAATTCAAACACAAGTAGTGAGGGTCCTTTTTCTTCATTTATATTGTGAGTGATTTGTGTGTGTATGTATATTCTTATTATGTGTTTTAAGTGTTTCACATTTTTTTGTTACTGGGCTATATATTTATGTATGTAAAATATATATATATACTATGTCATGTCTAAATAGATTTATCAGCTCTACTTAATGACAATGAATTTCCCAGGCTAATTGTGCATATGAAAAGACTCTTATCTGTTTGAAATCTACTTTTAGTTTAAGTATCTATATTTTCTTTCCTTATGTGAAAGTGTGAATGAGTAGAAAACCCCATTTGTGTTTTCTTTATCGTTAATTTTTTGTGTTCTTACTTTATAGTTTCTCTTCTATCCTTTAAGGTGTGTTGAATACAATATTATATAGAAAGTTGTACCATTGCTTTATATTAAAAATATTTTTATTATTTTCCAAATAGTTATTATTTTATTACCTTACTGGTAATGACAGTAAGAAGCATTTAGCTTTGTTGTGAGTCCTGTAGAAATGCAGATTATGTATTTTGTCTTCATTATACTTGAAGGAAATTTACCAGTCAAAAATTGGATGGCTTCAAGAGCAACAACTGTGTAAAAGGAAACTATTGATTTTATGCGGTATCACTGGTTACTCCAGGCATGTCTGTGTTTTAAATCAGCCAGCTTGCATAACATTAAAGCAGAGGTTTTGGGTCTTTTATAATTGCAGTTCTCTGAAAATTTCTGATGGAGCTACATCCTACTGTGTAACAAACTTCAATGATAGACTTGTTTTTTATAGTTACTTTCTGGGGCCACTTGTAGTCTGCAGAGTGTAATCTATGTACTATTTAGGTCTGAGATTGAACATCACTGCATCCAGTGCTTGATCCTAAAATATCATTGCTTATCCGTGTATCCTTACTCTTCCAGCCTCAATTGGTCCCTCTCTATTCCATTTTCTTGCACAGACTGAATGCAGCAGCAGAGGAGGCCACTGAAAGAGGAGAATATTTTAGAGAACTGAATATGTATCTTCAGAAAGAACAAAAGTATGTAAAATTCTGAAAAGAAAGATCTCTTGTTTAAATTTACCTGGGGCAATAAATCTGGTTGCTAAGGTATGAGATGCCTTATTCAGTATTGCCAAATCTTCCCTTATCCTCCAACTGTAGCAGAACCATTGCAATTCTGTTGTGTAAGGAGGGTTGGATTCAACAGTTACTAGATTTGCAGACTGCAGAGCTGTGCTTCGTCAGCGTGCTGTCCAACACAGTGATTTTAGGAAATTCTTTATCCTGAATTCCTCTAGTCTTTGTATGGACACAGCTAAGATCCCTGGGCCCCTGCTTAGGAGACTATCTTTATTCAGGACAGAGCTTAAATATGTACTTGATATGAATGAATGCAGAGCTGCTTTCCAAAGAAGCAATGGATCTAAGTACGCACTTGAAAATTTCCTGAGTGGATAGTCTTGGCTACATATATGTGTATAATAGGCATAAACATTTGGCACCAAATTTTATAGCCTAAAGCATCCTGTATATAGTGGGTGTGAACTACTACTACAGGTGAAGTACCTGTGAACATAATAGCAAAAAGAAATCCTGACTTGAAAATCAAAGGCTGTAAAAACTTCTTAAAATGTGCTGAAATCTAACTGACTGAGGAAGAATCTGGCCTGTGGAAATAGCGGCAATAAATTTGTAACATAAAATACATAGATACCTTGTTTGATTGCTCTTTGAATGCTGAATTCCTGGCTTACAGCTGAAATATATCCAATGCTTTGGACTTTTTCTGGCCACCATTTTGTGTGATTGCAAGAAGAAATACCATGGTGAATGTCATAACTGTTGAGAACATAGCTAAGGTAATGTTAAGCTGAACTGTTTAAATTCTAGCTGTCTAGCAAGCTGTTATGCATGTAAGAATAAGTACTCTTTCCAGTATAAATGAATTCCTAATGTTTAGTTACCCGTAACTGGAGGTTTCTGTCAAATTAGCCTATTTAATAATTTTTATTTGCGTAGTGTATTCTCTGTGTGTCAAATATACTCACAAACTTTATCATGGTTGCCTTCGCACTACTTTTGGATACAGGAAGTGAATGCTGCTCGTGTCCTCTGGCAGTAACAGTGTCTGGTGAATGGGTGTGTACGAATGATGGATAGTCTCTGTGTACCTGTCTTTCAGATAGTCCCAGGTTAGCTGCAAGTTCTGACTTTCTCCTTATTGTAATATATCTGTTGCAGTGAAATTCCTTCTCTAATTCTAGTCTCTGATGATCTGTGTAAACAACTCGGTACTTTTCTTTTGTTCTTGTTTTACCTGTTTGAGAAAGAAATATTATTAATATGTTGAATTTGATTTTCTATAGCATCTTTCTTTCAAACATCTCAAACATTTTACAGACATCCATTAAACTACAGAGTACTTGCATGGGATTGTTTTCTGTGTTACAGAGAAGGAATATGAGGTTCAGAGTGAATAAGTGAGTGAGGATTGGTTATCATAACTGTCTTTTCCTCTTTATCTCCCTCTCTCTGTAAACATACATTTAAAATGTAAAGCTCAAGTGAAGCATCTTAATAATTCATAGCAGTACATAATTGGTGCTGGCTATATTTGATCTCAAAGGGGTTTCATTTCAGTGTTCATTCAAAATACTTCCATGTATATGCAGGCATAAATACACAGGATTTCGAGACTGAAGTTCAGTCACAATTTGTTTAATTGTACCGTGTCCTAATTCTTTATTTGAGTTTTTGAAGATCACCTCTCTAACACAAAGAAATGTCCTACTAGAAATGCTTTCACTCTCTTGTGTGGCCATTGGACATGCTTATAAGTTCAATAACAATTTGAATTCATTTTTTCAAAAAGGTCCAGTCTTGCAAGATGCTGAGTGCCTGTAGAGCTGTTACTGGGGGTACTCTGTGTGCTGAGCTTCCCTTTGGAGTTGAAGGCACTTCGCAATTTGTAAGACGAGGCAATAAAATACTTGTAAGAGGATTTCAGTATCATTCTCTCTCTAATGTGTAAAAGAAATATTCTTAGATATATTGGATGAATACTGTTAAGAGAAGCATTACTTGATGTTTAGAAGATCTCTCTCATTTCATAGACTTTTAAAAACAGTTCTTCATATAATAATAATACAGAGAGATCACTTTTCAACTTATTTGTTCTCCTTTGCACTTTCAACAGCCAACTAGATAGTTTTCCTTTTTCTTCTGATCTTCCCAGGTTTTTTTTGATGTGAGTTTTCTGGGACAAACTGTAGGACAAAGACTCCTTTAAAGTGGTTCCCTAAAATCCATTGAGGTGTTAAGATGAAGCACACGCCACACAAAGGAGCGACAAGGAGATCTTATCAGAACCCCTTTCACATTCAGAAACACAAGCCAATTGGTTTGGAATTTACAAGCCCTAAACAAATGTCAGACTCTTTCATCTTAGCAGAGGAAAAAAGGACAGAAATAGATGAAGGAATATTTTTGTCCTCAGTTCTCTCTAATTTTTGGACCAACATTGAGGATAGACTGAGATATTTTTATCTGAAGGCTAGAGGTAGACATAGCTTAAGACATTTTGAAATATGCATAACTAAGAATGTTTTTGCAAATCCTTAGCCACTTTGACTTCGAGTGTACAAGGTTTTCCTGCCTAAATTTGCAGGACTAAAACAATCATCAAACTGAGTTTACCTTTTTTCCAAGGTACAAGTTGTTGGCTTTGAAATATTTGCTCTAAGTGATAGTTCTAATGTTAACAATAGTATAGATATTCAGGTTCCTTGTAAACTGAAGGCTTAGAAGGTAATCTTTGAAAACAAGTTAAAATTCAACAGGGTTATTCCGGCTTCACTATAATCAGCAAATATAACCATGATTTGAGGGGGTGGAGAAAAGGAGTAGTTTTCCCCATTCCCCTTGGTCATAAAATTCACAGAGCATTTCTTCTGAAGACAATAAAGCTAGGAGAAGGCCTCTTTATTTGCTGTGAAAATCATCACCCTTTCCGGCAATATAACTCCTGAAGAAAGGAGGGAGAAGGAAGAGACAAGACTGCATATCAAAGGGAAGAGAAGTGTTGAAAGGGTCTGTTGCCTCAATATGACAGATAGGCCTCAAAACCTCAGACAATGTAGGCCAGTGGAAAATAGATGTCACAACTAGTTTACAAAGCAAAATAAATTAGCATTAGAGCAGAGGCCTGGCCTTTTTTCCTGCTTTTCTGTTTTGCTTTCTGGCTGTGTTTCTGCTGTGATGTAATCTGAATTACTTGTACATCACTGCTTGTTTAAACAAAGACATAAAATGTGTTGACTGTAGTTCAAAAAAAAAAAGCTGAGGCTGATCTTGCAAAATATAAATATAATGTTGTCCTTTTGTTCTGTCCCCTTAAAGTCCATTCTTTTTCTGAGAAGGGTCACTCCCAGGTGAAATTTCATATAAAGTTTTAAAAGATATAAAATCTATTTTCTAGGCCCTTGTTTAGATACCTTCTTTTCAGTAAGTTTCATGCCTTGAAGGCTTACTTGCTCTCATAAAATACACATTTTACACTGTTGATTACACAGGTTTTAGAAATTAATTGGTCTGAAGTTCTGTTCTTACATAACTGAAGTTGATAGGGCATTTTGTCATTGATTTTTAGTAAAAACAAGATCGGACTGTAAGGAATTTTGTAGATGTTCTTTTTCTCATTTTGATAGCCTGTCTGGGAAGATATCTTTACCAAGCCCACTTTCGAAGTTTGTTTTTTAAAATTTCTTATTGCCTCATATGTTTGCAATGTCTGTGCATTTGAAATAAAAAAAGGTTTGGTTCTGAATATACAGTTACAGTCTTTTACTAAGAGGATATATAATTTCAAATCAAATTTTATCTGTTGAAAGGACGTAGTACTTCTGTCTTCGTGATGTTGTTTCATCCTGAGAATTGACTTGGTCAGGTAAATTTTCATTTCACTTTTCCTGCAATTTAATTTTTTGTATAAAATGCTAAATACAAATATTGAATCAGAATGTAGTGTATTTAATAGAGTCTAAATAGAGGGGGAAAAAATGCTCATTAACATCCCCTCCTCAAAAATAATTCCCATTGTCTTTAGGACAGTATTTCAGTAGGCTCCCTCATTTAATTAGATGTGTTTTGATTCTGTTATTCAGTGCTGCTCACATACATTGATGTGAGTACACGCCACTAGTGAAGTTAAGGACATACACATATTTATGTATATAAATATATTTTTAAAGTTTAGGACTGTAATTCTGAAATTTTAGAGCAATGAACTGTATTAAGCAGCAATAATATTGAAGGGGAGGAGCCAGTAGCTCCTTTGATAGTGTGAATGATATTATGGCAATAAGGAAAAACAGAGAGCACGTCTGTTTCAAAGAGTGGTTATAATGGCATCAAGTAAGTTTTCTTACATTATCTTCTAGAGAAAGCATTGATAAGTTAATATGTAGCTGTTACATGCATAATTTTAGCCTTGTCATTATTTGTTTGAATTTCCTTTCATTTTTCACAACTTTTTATGGTTGGTATTAAAATTTTCCAGTTTTTACAGTTAACATTATTTTAAAAACACCAATGAAAAGCCAGATCTATTCAGTACTTTTCTTGTTTTGCAAAATACCACATTTGTGCTTTACTCTCCCAAACCCTTTTTTTAAGCTGGGTTGATGTCTTGAGCCCAATTCTGTGAAGTCCTGAGCTGTTTTTAACACTTCAGAAGATTGGGCTTTAGGAATGTACAGCCTCAGGACATGTATCTATTGACAGGCCTGGATTCACCTGTCCAGTATTGTTCATAAAGTATTTTGGCATGTGTGTAAATTCTGTGTAAGTGCTTTTCAGACTAGAGATTAATTTAAGCACATAACTGCTTTTCTGAATTGCATATATATTTTATGAAGTTGAGGAAGCGTGTGAGAAACCTTTCAGGGTCTTCCATGTCTGTGTAATAAGTGTAAAACTAGGATTTAGATTTTTTTAGTTTTATTCTTTAAGAATGCTAACACATTTAAAATTCCGTGACAACATGACAGAGGCAGGGTTGCCTCATTGACATTCGGTAGTCTCAATTGAATTTGGTCTACACTCAGGTCTTGCATCACTTCTACACCTGCAAATCTCTAATGATGTTAATGAAGTTACTGCTGATTTACATGAGTATACATAAGGGGCAAAAAACAGACTATAAGTCTGCTTGGCTTTGAAGACCTTTGTAGAGGCTCCAAGTGGAAGGATGACATTGTGATATCTTAATGTTCACTAGGCGTTTTATATTTAGTAACAGTGGGAAAACAGTGTGTATCTGCTTTATTACTAAGAAACAATTACTAGACTAATTTTGCTCTTGAGTAATAACCATTTGAAGGAGGATTGTGTCTCAAGCAGCAGTGCTGATTTTCTGTGTCTTCTAAGATTGCTCCAATTCTAATTGCTCTTCTTTCTGTAGACCATTTTCTTTGATGCTCTGTAACACACACTTACTACTTTTAACCTTAACAATAGATTTAGCAAAGCTTGCTACACACAATTTACACCTTGGGAATATACACCGAAAGATTCATCTGGCATGCAGCTTGTGACAAAAACAGGCGCATCAATGAGTGACACGTGCAAGAAAGTGATTTTTAATTGTGTAATTGTGGCAAGCTGCAAAATTCTGGTACATGAGAAAAATGGTATAAAACCGATTTAAAACTAAATTAAAAGGAAGCTTAACTGATCGGATATGTGGTCTGCAAACAAAATATCCTACGCTGGTCATTTGAGTCAGATTACTTCGCTAAGAATATTTCTTCTCACCTAATAAATCTAGATAGAAAAATAAAAGACACAGGAACAACAGCAGAAAATTGCATAATCACTACAGTTGGATCAGAACACATAATTTTGAGCACATAATTTTCTTTAGAAGTATTGAAAAGTCTGTAAAGATTTAAAAAGATCAACCTGATTTTGTATTGGTATTTACCTTGCGGCACAAAATAATTATGTAGCATTTTTGCCTGTAACTGTTAAACGTTGCTGCATTCGTTGTTCCATAATGTTCTCATGTTTTTCATCCAAAATGCTTTACATAATGTTACAACAAAGGTTCCTGGACTGGAGTGAGATGCAGCCATATCTAAATACAACAGCCATTCCACTATAGTAACCCTATAAAGCCTTTATGGGATGAAAGTGAAACTAGTGCAAATTTAGTTAAAACTGCATTAAACAGCAGTAGGTTAAATAAATGTCATAAATGACCCACCAACCTATGTGCTTCAAGTAAAGTTAATTATTTATAAGATCAGTGATAGCAGAAGATGCTTTCTCAGGTTGAAAGTTGGATATATACTTACCAGTAGTGTTAGCTTGCACTGTTTTCCTCATCCATTCATAAGAGCTGTGCCTTTGGCTGTTGGGAGAGATTTGCTGTGTATTAATTGTATCTACAGGAGGTAACCCCCCAGATCCAGCAGGATGGAGGGAGCTGTAATCAGCAGAACTGTAGGAGACCTGTCCAGGAGACGAGCCATTGATCTGTGCAGCAGCAACCGTGCTGGAAGGTCCTGGGCCGTAAGCATTCCAGTCCTCCCTCTGTGGGCCATAGTGAGATCCCCAGGTTCCCGCAGGCTGTCCATGGGTGTCCAGGGTTGGCACATGATGATATCCCATGTAATCTGAATAGGGTGGAGTAGACACAAAGTTTTGCACTGGCAGATTGTTGCTGCTGCACCTTGCAGATCCTGGATACATGCTGGTTTCTTTATCCAAGAGAGAGCTCACATACATGATTGTCACAGATTGTAAATACGTTGTCACAACATCTTGTTCTTCCGCATTTTCTTTCGCTGTTTAAAAATAATTGTGTTTGATTTTCTCTAATAATGCCACTCTGCTTGGAATCTTCTACTTCATCCTCTTTTATTATCAACTGTGTTACCAGGTGCTGGTGGTAATGGTTTACCAAGATCTTGTCTGACGTCAGCCTAACTGCCTGCCTCATAATTACATTTACATTCAAATGAAGGGCTGACCAACCCCACCTTTCTGCTAGTTCTGGTGCTTTCTCTTTTAGAGAACTTTTATCTATCCTATTACCCTTCCCTGATATTCAACAGCAATTCCAATGCTGTAAGATGATGCAACAGTTGTCTGTATTTGTAACTTAGTAAATAGACCTTTTTTTAAGAAAAACAGTGATAACTATAATAGCAATGTTCAAATGATTCTTGTCCAAAACCTTTATTTTTGTGATGTGTTATCAATTAACAAGTAAATCTGTTACTCTCTTAATTTCTCAGCTACTCAAAAAACCCTCATTTTTACTTCTTAAATTAAGGGACACAGTCAGTTTGAATACTTGTAAGGCAATAACTTCAGAATACAGAGCACCTTGTAAACAGCATGTCTTGAATAAAACTGTCTCAAATTTTTTCCCCCTCATTATTGATGTTTGTAAGTGGATTTCCATCATGGAAGAAATTAAGGCTCTAACTGTAATGCATATGTTCATACTCTCCCCATACAGAGTGGTTTAAAGAGATCCCTTCATCTGGTGGCCATTGCAAACTGATAAATCTTAAAAAGCAGACAATAAATCTTCCTAACGAAGATGGTGCCAGAAGTACAAAGAAAATGACTGTAAAAAGTATAGAAAAAAGTCTTTGATTAGGCCCAGTAATATTGTTGGCTTCTGTTTCAATCTGAAGACAACCTTTATCTGCCTGAAAGGCTGGGTTCCTTCCTCTGAAACTGCTGTATAGAGGTTTGTCTGCAGTGGGGGCAGCTTAGGTAAGTGCAATCAGCAGTGAGAAACATCTGGGTTATCAAGTTAGTGGATCAGAACTGCCTTGAAGCTTTTCCGTAAAGCGCCTGACACAAGGGTACTCTATAGGTCAATGTAAGTGTTCCCACTGAGAAAAATTATTCTGAAGGTAGTTTTATATGTCATTAGTAAGAGCTTGATATTAACATGGGAGAATTAAACCATTCCTTATGACTTGAGAATTGCCTTTATATGGCTGTCTAGCTACAATTTGTAGAGTGAATTTGATATATTTTTCTTTTGGATGGATTTCTTTGCAATGAGCTATTTGTCAAGGGGTATGCTTGCAAAAGAGGTGCAAATTACAATGAGTTGTTTCCCTTTACAAAGGTGTGGTTTTTCATTCAGTATGCTTTGTATTTTGACACTAGTCGTATTCACACATCCCTTCTAATTCCAGCACTAAAGGATTCTAAGTGCGTATTTAAAGAGAGGAAAGATATTCCTCTTCTGGTTTGTTTTGGTTTTTTTTTTTGAGGAAAGAATTTTTACTGAGAAGTGTAGCAAAATCTTTATAATTCATTTTGCTATATTTACGGATTTCTTTATCAATCCTTGGGATCCTGAGAATGTTGAGGAAAGTTGTATTATGGGATAGGACATGGAAAAAGTAAGGCCTTCTGTAATTGGTGTACCCTTATAAAAATAGACATTAAAAAAGAATTGGAATGGACTCTTGTTCCCTTAATCTTGAAAGAAAAGGAATTGTAATACAATTTTTGAGAGCCCACAGACTTTTTAGTACTGGTGTGTACTAAAAAGAACAAAGAACTCCACTGAGCATCATCCAAATTAAACAAGGTATGTTTCCTATACTGGAAGTATCCTTGGCATCTTTGGCCTTTTTGTGAGCATTATGCCTGCAGTTAAATTCTGATGTATTGCTAAATGTTATGCAGAGCTGTCAGTCATAGGCAGATCCATAGGAGGGTGAAGTTTTGTCTCCATTGACTGTATCTGAAGTCCATTGACATAGTGCAAATGAACATTGGTTGCTCATAGATTTCAGATCAGGTGCGTTGTTTGACTTCTACTCCTAAGCACACCATTTTCACATCTCAGTGAATGACATTTAATTTCATAGAATGTGTTAGATGATGGTAACATTTTTAATCCCTGGTCTTCCTCTTTCTTTATGGGATGCCTCTGCGTGTACCCTCCACGATTTCACTATCACCTAATCCTATTTTTTGTATCTCAGAGCTTTATCCTTTATTCTCTGTTCTTCCTTTATCTTTTGTTTATGCTCCTCCTTTCCCTTTCTTGTTTTGCCTGTTCCATTATCTGAATTTTCTTTAGATCTATTTCGATTCTTTCCAGAACGTAATTAGATCAAGATACGCTGATGGCGAATTGCTACACTGATTTGATATCGGCTAACAATAGTAAGCTTTGAATAAGGCATTTTGCTTAAAAAGATTTACATAGCAGGATAAGATTGCTGGGTAGGACTGCAAATTTTTAACACCAAAGTGAGAATAAGATAACTAAAATGGCAACATTCAAATGATCTTCTGCACCCTGACTCATGCCTCCCATTTTGTGTAACAGAACCATGTGGATGTATTAAAAAGGAACCATACCTTTGCATGTAGTCCGGTAGTTTCAGGCTACCAAAATTTGGGGGTTGATGTTTTTTGAGAGCTTATTGACTGTTAATCTGAGTCTGCCTTCCCAAGAGTCATTTCTTGGCCATGCGCATGTCCTTCCTGCTCAGATCCAGCATGTCAGTAGCTTCAGAGCCACAGAACCACTGCATCTTCAGTATATCATAGTAATTTACTGTAGCTCCAGGAACACTTCTAGTGGGCATTGGTGTCAAAAAAAACCCCCAACAAACCCAAACAAACGAAAAACTAGGAAAAAAAGGTGAACTGCCCTTGCCTTTTCCATATTTGCACTGTGAGGGGATGGCAATGAGTTGCTGGTGGTAGAGGAAGGGCTAGTGTGCTGTCTATGCCTGTTTAAAGTGCTTGTGCAACTGTTGTGTTACTATGGGCCCTCTCCTGGCTTTCTGGGGTGGTGGGAAAGTGAAAGCCGTTCTGAGGTAGCGGGCTAGACATCCAGAAATCTCATCCATATGGAGGTTTGTATTGATACCATTTTCTGCAGCGGGCGATAAAGACAGAACAGGAAGGATCTGTGTAGTATTGGCAGTAAGAGTGCTATGCTCTTTGGCATACTTCAGAGAGAGAGATTGCCAGAATAACTGAACTCCAAGGTTATAATTTTCCATTTTTTTTCTCCACCTGATAAATTGCTATATATAATTTATTTATTTAGCCAGTGTCCACAGGAGTTGCCTCAGTGTTTGTTGAAGTGAAGTTGTATGTGTGTAAAATTAAATGTACTTTGAGATCTTTGGGGAAGAAATTTTTCGAGTTTTCTAACAAGTGGTTGATGAAAATCTAGCAATAATAACAAGCATGGTGATAACCATTGGAACTATTAAAGTTTTGTTTGTACAGGCAATGTAGATGGTATACTATGGTATATGTGCTGTTCTAAAGAGCATTTCCAAACCTGGTAATAATAATATAATCACAAACATGCAATTAAATGTTTTAATGACAGCTATTATAACTGCAATTTCAGGGACTACTGGTAGATTAAAAGTGGCCTGTATAACAATAACTTATATTAAGGGTGTTTATACCTGTGATAGTTTTTATTAGGAACCCTTAATCATAAAGTTACTCTTCCTTTTTTATGGAGATAAGAAGAAACAAATCTGTCCATCTTTGAAGCTTGAAAATTATATGAAATCTATCTGGGATTTTGTTTCTGAGGTGAAAAAAGCAGGTGAGCTTAGCGTGTCCCATTCTGGCTAAGGTGATAGGAATAGATGTTTGTTTTCTTGCCTTCAGATGACCGCTCTAATAACACATCAGTAACATCAGGCTTAGGAATGCTTCTTGCCCGTACCTTTATAGCTGCATGCTTGGAATTTCAATGGAATGGCTAGCTAATGACTCTGTTAGTGAACTATGTATTGCTGATAGTTTTAATGCAGTATTTTAGAGGTGTTATTGACCCTTTATTCAAGCTGGGCTTCGTGCGCATACCCATTCCTCCTAAAATTAATAGTCAGCTGTATAAATCTTGAGGAAAGGTCAGTCAGTATGTGACATGCTGTCAACTGAGGCCAGTTCTGTTGGAAAAAAATCCGACTAGTCATGAAGGAAGGCAGATGGTTTTAAAATTTTAAAACACAGCTAAAGAGACTGCTCTTGCTTTCACTGAATCTTCTACAAACACAAAGCTTCTGAAAATTTTATTTACCCTTTTTAATTGGGCTGGTTTAATATGCAACAACCTAGTTAAGTCTCATTTTCAGGGCTTGAAATGAAAGCACATGCCAAATTGTATCTCTGTATTGACAGATGTGGCCCAGCCTAGAGAGCTGAACGAGCAATGGTAGCTGAACTATTTTCACTTGCTGAACTGAGCACTTCTGGGGAAAAAGAAAAAGGGATACATCACAAGTTTCAGTTCCGTACTGTCTGTCTCTCTCATCCCTAATATGTGTTTCTTTTTCGTAAGAGACCAACAGTAGGAATAAAAATATCAGTTGTCCCTGAAACCTTCCTTAATGGTTTCATTTTTAATTCCATGCTCTGAAATTTTGGTTGTTAACAAATCCTTTTGAAAAAATGATGAAAATTTACTTGTTGGGAGGATGGTGATTGTATTTACCCTTCTATCTATTCCACTAAGTGTTTTTCTAACTGCTGTTACCAATGACTTATCTTTCATTTCTTAATGTTAACTTTTGCATTTTATTAAAAGCAGCGACAATATATTTCATGTATTTCATCTGCATCAGTGTTGTATTTGCAAGGCAAGAATGGTCTGGAGCTAAGGGAAGGTCTTACTATTCTGCAATTTAAAGAATTTAAAATCTGCTACAGAATCAATACTGACAGTAATAAGAGTATGTCTTACTGCTCAAGAAGCAGACTTAATATGGCAGGAGTTACAGAGCCTGCATGTGAACTCCAGGTTAAATTGATTCTTTTTCACAGAACCATGAAAATGAACAGCAAATCCTTTATTGATATTTATTTGGTTTCCTTACTGAGTCATGTAGTGTAGGGCTCCCACTTACTGTAACTAATTCATGCTGACCAGAGTATAGCTAGATGGGGTTATTGGGTGCTCACTGTTGAGTCCTTGAGACGTTCTTTGGTGTGGTCTTTCATGAGGTAACAAAGGAATTGATGGCCTTTACTGTTTGCCATTCTTGCCATACGCATGGTTTATATTCCTGGCAGCCTGGCATTTCTGTTGCACAAATTTAACTCTTCTTTCATACTCCCAGGTAAGAGAGATTATTGTCTATATAAAGTCTGTCCTGCCTTAGAGTGACTGTATTTTATTGTGGCTTAGAAGACCAAGAACACTCAGGGTGTATCTTAATTAAGCCTTTCCATTTATTGTGATACCTCTTAGAACAGAGTTTGTTACAAAATGTACACGAAAGTATTTGTGCTCTTTGAGTATGAAAACAGCTGGCAAACATTTTAGTCATAAAACCTGTGCCTCTTCTTTTACATAGTGAGGTTTGCACAATGTCGTGTCCAACTAGTAACATCCAGTGCCGTTCCAAAATGTGACTGGCTGTGTAAGTCATTTGCAGGGACGCATCATTTACACGCTCTGGGTGTAAAAGCTTGGGTTGGAGTAAGCCTGTACTGCACCAGCAAACTGAATAAGGGTGCTAAAGTAGGCATATGCTTTTTAATTTTTTTATGGTAACGTCCAGAATGAATATATTTTTCAATCTGCTCCTTGGGTAGAAGGTAGCACATACTTAATGCTCTCTCGTATGTATGTTAATAATTGCATAACTCCTAAGCAATTGCAGATGCTGCATATTTGAAGTTTTTTGTTTTAGAAATGTCATTTTGGATTGTATATCTTGCTTAGTTGCATGAAGTTTTTGTAGAAGGTCTTGTTTGCTATGCTCTTCTTGGTATTTTTGTACCATATAGATCACAATTCTCACTGGGGCTTAAAGGTTAGTGAATTCCTCTGAAAATTGGACATACCTTGATCATTCTTTTAATCACAATTAGGATTAAGGGCTTAGATATTCTTGTGATGTAGTCTAAGGTATGCTTTTCTTCTTCAAGGCACTTTGCTAACAACCAATCAATCTTCACAGCAACTCTGCTTTAGTGTCCTTAGTTTTTAGATGTGATAAAAGTGATAAGTTATATGATATACCCAAAGTCAGGAAGAAATTAAGTATTATTCTGAGGACTAGCACCAGTATTTCATGACTCACAATGTTGGACCAAAATACTTTCAGTTGATTTGGCTCCAATTTTATGTCTCTCTTATTTTTAATTATACCCAATACAGCATCTAAGCAAAAGCACTACACAAGCTTCTTAGAGAAAAATAGCTTGCTTTTGTTTTTGGTGGGCAACTGTTTAAAGGATTAAAGCACACTGAAAATATTTAGTTGAATAGATTGCTGGTAAGTTTTACAAAAAAATTGTACTGCTTAAAACAATCACTGGCATAACTAGAAGGTTAATAATCTCTAAGGTATTGCCCTGGTTTATAGATACTGCTTTTGGAGCAATAAATTTTAACCTTTGAACATGTGCTTCTGCAAATAAAATCCAGCCTTATTTTGTGTACTTAACAACTTCTGATTGGAAACACATAGCAACCTATAGCAAGCATGCTTTCAGCAAACTGGAGCAGAAATGAGGCAGATCTTCAAAGTGGTCACTTATCTTCCTCCATAACTCTTCTACATGTAAACAAGATAAAACAGGTCGTTTTGCCAGATCCTTCTCTCTTTGAATGATGTTTAAATAATTTTAAAGAGAAAGAAGTTGTGTTCAGATATATTTCTTTTCTGAAAGTTCTTTCTTGAACTTTCTTTTCTTTTTCCTTTTTAAAACTTCAATACAAAATTAAACTATCTCATAGAAGTGTGATTAAAATAGGTAGCTAGGAACTTGATCCTGCAAAACCCTAGGGCCAGGGTTCTGTGCACTTAGCTAGAACTAGGTCCTAAATTATTGTATATCAGTACAAAAGACAAAGTTTCCCTCTGTATTCTTACCGTTTGAAAGTCTAAATCTGGAAATTTTTATTGGTGGTTTTTTTTTTTCCCCTCTAGTATGCAAGCATAGTTTTGTTTAATTGGCCAATGTGAGGATGCTTTTCTCCTTGAACCTTTTTCAGTCTCTTATTACGTTAAATATATGTGCGTGTGTGTGTGTTAACTCTAGGTAAAATATCTCTAGCATTTCCCTCTGTAGACAGAATGGCTGTTCTGTGTATTTCCAATGGATTCCTCTCTTGGACACATCCAGTGGATATCTCTTTTGGAAGGCCAGTGTTTTGCTTTGGTTGCCATGCTCATCAATATGGATGGTAAATCACTTTTGTTACCACATGCTGTTTGTCATGTTCCGCTTTTCATAATATGTGGAAATCGGTAGGAGTCTTTCTGTTGCTGAACTTTGAATTACAGTTTCTTCATCTCATTTGTATTACCTATGCAAAGATTCAAACTGCTGTTGCCAGCAAATGGAGCAGCATTGTGAAAGAGTGGGAATTTTACAATGTAGATATTTAAAGTTTGGAGTTTTATTTAAAGTTGGAATTTTAATCTTACTTAGTAAGAGTCCTTCTTGCAACCATAAAATGGTAAATAAAATTAAGAAATAGTGAAAACTGTCAGCTCCCTGAACCGTCCTGGTCTTACCATTCTCCTCTACTTTTTGTAAGCTTTTTTACCATCACCCTGCTTTTAAATTTGATATTACAATTCAATAACAGACTAATCATGAAAATCTGCATGTTCACTTGCTACAGTAGCTGATACCACATTGGAAAATGATTATGAAAAAAGTCATTTATTTTAATGTTCTTTATATACAAAGTAATTTCACATCACCAACATTTTGATGACCTAATAGTACTATTTGTTATAATTAAGGAAAAAAACCAAGAATGTAGTGCCTAAATGACTTCATGCTCCTAAGTCTTATTTGCAACAGTGACAGAGATATTTAGGAGGACACCTTGATGAAAATTAGTGAGGGTAGGCATCCTAAATTTCTAAATTGCTTTTGACAATGAGGGTAAAAATGCCCAAATCACTTATGTGCTTTAAAAATTTTCCCTTTGCAGACAAGTTATGCACATGCAATTGTTAGTCATCTTAGGAAGTAAGTATCCGCATTATTCTTAAGTACTGATTACCTACCAAATTCTGCTTAGTATGGAAGGGATCAGCACTTTGGGAATTGAGACCCACTTAAAAAATGCTGAGAGCTTATATTTAAGTTAAATATTTGTTTGCTTTGTCTCCCATTAATTGGGCTTCTCAGATTTTTTTAGTGTCACAATAGCTCTGGAAGCTGGACCAAATATAAAATTAGTTGAACGCAATTGTTGCATCTTTATCCGTGAGCTATGCTGTCTCATGAAATGCAATCCCTTTTAAAAATACCTACACTTCTTAAAAGGATTTCCTCCTTTTGGACTTTCTTTTAGGATACAAAATGAGTCTGACATGATTTTTCTTTCATTTTCTATCAAAAATGAACTTGGGCCAAGATTCACAATTCCAGAATGCTTTCAAAACATTTATGGTAAGATTGAAGAGTGCATGTTTATACCAGTGTATGGAGCATTGGAAATCATACCTGTCAAAACCAAAAAATTCCAAAAAGCTCATCTCTGACCTTTGCCCTTAACATGTAGTGAGTGCAACCACCATGACCCAGGCTTTCCATCAAGTGGGTCAAAACATATAAGCCAGGTTTTCATTTATCAAGATTCATGTGTAAAGTCCATGAAAGTGAGATTAGTCCATGGAACCTGTGTGGAGATCAAAGGAGAAGGAATACACTCTTTACCTAGGGATGAGGGACAGACAAAGTACTTGCATACAGCTGCCGTTACTGCCTCAGCAATGTTGTATTGCCTGTGGCCCATTTTGTGCTTTTTTTTTTTTTTTGTCTGCAGTGTACTGTGATAAGTGGCCGTATCTGGTCCTCAGCTCTCCTCCCTCCCAGTGCCTACCCACCTGCTGCATGACTGGAGGGATGCTTGCCTTGTGGCACAGACTCGGCATGGCATCCTCTTGCAGAGGGTCCCTGCAACTAGGACTCCTGGCACACAGCAGTTCCATTGCCCTTGGGAACTTGCGCTATCCTGCAGACCTGGCAAGTGGCTCTTGGTTTACTGTACTTGAAGCTTATGTGCACAGAACTGTGTCATGCTGGGGACTCCTGCAAAACAGCTACAGCTGTCCTCTCTCTTTCATACTGTAGTGCTCCATGTACTGGTAGTTTATAGTGTTCGTTATGCAGTAGCTCTTCAGGCAGCCTTACTGAGAGGCCACTACCTGCTGCAGGTTCCCGTTGTGCTGCAAACCATTCATGGGAAGCGGAGGTGGAGGAGGTGGAGGTGGGAATAAAGAACTGGACATTTCTGAATGAGTCTGTTGGTCAGGAACTGGCATCGGGCTCACTGAGCCAGAGTCACTCTGCATAGAGCCAAGATTGCTGCCATCAAAATGAGTCATTTTCTTCTTCATTAATTTTCTTTCTTTGGCTCTGCGATTCTGGAACCAGATTTTCACCTGCAGAGGAGCAGAGGAAAATTTCTTTCAGTTGCTAATAGAATGCAATGTGGTCCTTTATGTATGCAGTCAAGGGTCATAGGTAAAATCAAGTGCATGAGGACCAGTGAGAAAGGCAGTGGCAAACTGAGACAACAGAGCTGTTTGCTTGTTTTTCATACAGGTAATCTTTCCTATCTGGTAATAAAATATTTGTTAATAGTTTGATAAAAAGAGTTTTTCAGTGTTCTTTTTATTTTTAGGAGGTATTTCTTTATGGAATGAGCTTTAATTTTTTTTTTTTTTTTTTTTTTTGGTACAAGATCTAACAGAACAGAATCTCATGTGTCTTAGTGATGGCCAAAAGAATCTGAGAGTATCTTTACATTGAAAACTCTATTCCCTAATCAAAGCAAGCCAAAACCTGTTACTGGCCTATAAACTGAGGCACAAAAGCTTTCCTGTTTGGATGCTGCACATTTATTGCTTAGCTCCAGTGTGTAAGCCAATGGAAATACCCTTCTGAGCAGAATTTCACCAGTGCACTACTCTTGGTACACAACATTGCTTCAAAATACTTATGAGTGTTGCCTTAATAGCTAAGTGCCTTTTATTGCATATGTCGATGGACCCAGAATCTGCTGCTGCTTCCCGAACAGTCTGCTGCTTTATACCATAGGCATTGCTCTGTCGCAGAAATGCGGTCATCTTCGGGAAAAAGTGAAGCAATTATTGAAGAGTATACAGTTTTTGATTAGGGCGGAACAAGTGAGGACATGAGATGTTGATGAATAATGGTCAATTGAAAATAAAGCAGAACTTATTCAGGTGTGAAAGGGTGAATATTCTATGGCAACTGAAAAGTCTTTGGACGTGAATGCCCAATGTTGGATTTAAAGCAGTGCATGCCAGCTATTCATCCTTGGAAGTGTCTCTGTATTATGTCTAGTTAGTGTAATGAGTCAAGCTACCTCATTCAGATATGTTGTGTTTTCTTGTTGGTGTTTAGATAGCAAAGGATGCACTTCTGCCACCATTTTCTGTAACCCAAAGAAAAATCAATGGTTTGCTGAGAAATACTGATTTGTTTAGTTA
>NW_009228262.1:19580-20474 GCF_000690835.1 Fulmarus glacialis | reverse complement strand
GAAAGAGAATGATGATCAGAAAGGAGGTAAAACAGTAAGAGGTAATAACATCTGTGACTACTAGGTTGTGTTTCAAAAGAAAACCAGTGGTGAAGTCCCACAAAACATCTTAAGGAGTCTCTGTGACAGTCTTGGTGTACTTATCCTTGGGCATTATTATTCCCATTTTACAATTGAAGAATTCAGATAACACACAAAGCTTGTGGAAGTTTGAACTAATCTTTTAAGTCGCAGGCTATCATCTGAGACATTTGGCAGTTCATTTTGTTGTCTTAGTTTCTGGAATATCATTTCAGTACCAAATTATGTTCCATTAAACCAGTCTCAAATACTCTCAGATCTCTTGCATTCTGATTGTGCTGAGGTAATCTAGTTTCACCCCTGCATTTGCCAAAATGCATGAAAAGATGAAACAGTCTAAAAACCAAACTAACATCAGTTTCAGAATTACCTTCTGGCTTCAGAGTTCTTACCTGCCTTTGAATTTAGGTTTTTGTTCTAGTTTGTTATTAAACTAGGGATGCAGATCTGCAGCAGTGATCCAGTGAGAATTTTAGTAGGCACTTAAAGGTCATAAGCCAATTATCAAATAACTACAAGTAAATGCAGATCTGTAATGTTAGACTAAAAGCCAACATGGTCAGTTGCATCTGTCTGACTTGTTCTTCACTTGTTGCCCTCCTTCCTTTCACTATGTTCTAGTTTGTTATTAAACTAGGGATGCAGATCTGCAGCAGTGATCCAGTGAGAATTTTAGTAGGCACTTAAAGGTCATAAGCCAATTATCAAATAACTACAAGTAAATGCAGATCTGTAATGTTAGACTAAAAGCCAACATGGTCAGTTGCATCTGTCTGACTTGTTCTTCACTTGTTGCCCTCCTTCCTTTCACTA
>NW_009228262.1:2394-19555 GCF_000690835.1 Fulmarus glacialis | reverse complement strand
TCTTCTCTCTTCTTTCTTGTCCCTGTCATCTCCTTTATTTCTGTATCCTTCCTATATTAGCAATGCTTTGTTTTGCCTTTTTTTTTCTTCACTAGATATTACATCTTTCCTGCCATGTTTAAACAATTGTTCTTTGTCCTTTTGTCTTGAGATATTCCTTCCAGTGTCCTGGATGGGATTTTGGCATAGCCAGGAAAAAAGCTTTTCCAGAAAATAATTTCTGGCTTTAGGCTGAGTGCAGTGGAACTTGGGATAGGACAGTGTGTTCAGTCATATACATATGATGGGGTTGTTTAATTTGTATGAAAGGGTAGCAGTGGGAGCACAGATCAGGTATTTCTTTCCTAATCTTACATTTTCAAAAGTGACTTCAGAGATGTAGGCTTTATGCACTGGAATTAATTTCCTTCATGACATATATTGATAATGAAGAAGAGCAAATATTGCAAAAACTGTTGCCATGTTTCCCCAATATATGTCAAAGAAATGTATCAAGTCTTTTTTGTGTCACCACTTCAAATATACTAACAAAAACGTTTATCAGGAATTATCACTGAACTAGGAAGCTTCAAGTAAATATTGTTGGTCATTTACAGAAGCAGGGTCATAATTCTTAAATAAGCATAATGAAGTCAAGTTATTAAGGTTTTAACAGCCAGCAAAAAGACACATAGTGTATTTTTCTATACCTGGTTGAAATAATTTTAATTTTCAATAATTAATTACTCGCATTCAGCAGCAGATTGAGACATATTTGCAAAACGGGTATTTTCTTCTCCATTTCTGTAAGCTCTTTCAGTGTGTGCTGTGTAAGACAAGTTCAAGTTGGATGAGCAGTGCTACAACTAGGTGGATTTTGGACCATCCCTGCTCAGTAGAGCCCATAAACCAATGGTGAATTAGGCATAATCTTCAATGAATATGAATAATAACTGACTGAGAAAACAGTGCTGTGATGGTTTGCAAATAGAAAAGGCAGCAAATGAGCATATTGTGTCCTGAAATCTATTTGGGGAGATCCTTCAGTAAAGATTTTAATTTTCTGTTTTGCTGCTTACTTCAGTGTACTGCATCAAGAAACTCCCAAGTAAAATGGGACCGAACATATGCTCAGCCCATGTTGTGAGTGTCTTTGTGAGAGATCTAGCCTGGCATCTTATCTCGGTTGTTTGCATGAGCCAGCTGAAGTGCTTGAGAGCCAGAGGCCATGTACCTGCTTTGCTTTGGTGTAGGGGGTGGCACAGGCGTTGCAATCGCATCATTGAAGAATGCGGCAGAGAGTGGTTCCAGAGCAAATTGTGTATGTCTTTTAGCCAGAAAGGATTGTGTTTTGATGAATGTTGTGGGAATAGAAGTGGAATTTGGAGGGGGTGGGAGGAAATAGGGGCAGGAGAAAGGATTAGCAAGTATGTAGGAAATCTTTAACAAAAGGTAAAAGGCAGCCAAAGGAACAAATACCTTCAAGTGTCCTGAACATACTGGAGCTCATCACTTCCATTCTCTGCTAAGACTGATCTTGTTGAAATTGGTTATAGAATTCCCATTGACTTCAGCAGAACCAGGACTTCGGCTTTAGAAATTTCAGCAAAAATTTCTCCCTGCTACCACTACCCCAGTAAAACAGAGAGAAATCCGGGCAGGATTTTGTTGATATTTTTAAACTCTTGTTTCTCACAACAGGACTGTATGTAAGACTGGTGTTTGCTTTTTTTGTGTTGTTGCAGAGCTCTTATTATGAGAGCTGAAGTAGTGCTGATGGGATATTTAGAAATGAGTGCAAACAGGGCTGTCAGGCCATTCGGCTGGATAGTTTGAGTTCCTACACTGCAAAGGGAACCCAGTCGCATTGTTTGGTTATTAGAGGCATTAACATGTTTGTGTTCTTAACCAGTACGGTTATGTCCTCATCAGCAATAATAAATTCAAAGGAAATCCTGAATGGGTGATCCATACTCTACCTGTCTCTCGGAAAGTCTTAGGTTTGCAGCAAGTTCAGACTTCCTCCTGATTGTAATGTATCTGTTGTAATGAAATTCCTTCTCTAATTCTAATCTCTGATGATCTGTGTAAACCACTCGGTACTTCTCTCTTGTTCTTGTTTTACCTGTTTTGAAAGAAGAACACATTGCTTCAAGCTAGAATGTTTTAACTTTAGTAACACAAAATATCTGGCTTTACATTTGAAAATATGTTTGTGGGTATTTTAGGTCTAATTCTCTATGGACTTACCCAGAGTAACTCCCTTGACTGCAGTGGATTTGGTCTTGATTTACAACGCAAGAGGTTCATACCATCAGATTTTGGGTTTGCTCCTTAATAAATAGATGATAAACTGGTCCTCATATTCTTTATCACCCTTGTGTTATCATTTGGGAAAGGGAAGGCGTTCTTGTTAAGAACAAGGAGCCAGGAAACCTGGGTTCTGTTCCCAACTCTGATGCAGGCTTCCTGCCTGGTGTTGACTTGCTCTGTTTCTCTGTCCCTAAAACTTGATACACTGCTGCCTGTTTCAGAGGGAAATTGTGAGGGATATTTTACTGCGTAGAAAATACTGAGGGCTTCCAAAGTTCCTTACTTCCTGTTGCTAGAAAAATTAATACAATATTGTGATTGTTACTGCAACTTGGAGGCTGTGTTTTTCCTTCAAGTCTGGCACACTCTATGCACGACTTCATAATAGCATAGGGAATAGTGACATAGATTTTCAGATGACAGTTAATAAAAAAGAGAAAAAGAAAGCTATAATACTTAACAAAGCATGTTGAACAATGCTAGAACTGCAGCATCTGTCCTTTTGCAAGCAGCACTGTTGCATTCTTTCAGCTGTGGGTACAGCTGACTGAAGCAGACATGGCTCGGCAGTATCTGCGTCGTTAAAACGTAATGGCAAATGACACGAGCCAGTGAACACAGATGCAAGTAGCTGAAATTTTATGGATTCCATACAGGATAATTTCTGAGAATGTGTTGGCGGTAGTGAAAGAGAACTGAGAATGCTTCCTTTCTCACCCACCTTTCCTCTGTTGTTAATGTTCATATTAGGCAATCAATATATCACAGATCAACACCTGCTTAAAACCAAGGCCCCTGAGCCCTAGCCTAACGTCTTGCTACATTTTTGAAAGATTGGATCATTGTTGTGTTGACCAGCATTACCATGCGTGCTAACCACAGTCTTAGCATTTTTTTGTGCTTCCTTGTCTGTCTATGTTTATATGGACATTTCTTCAGATGTATCTATTTAGACTGTAAATTGTCTGGGACAGGAGATCACTTTTTAGTTGGTATTTTTTTGCATTGTCTTCCACTGTGGTACTGTAGGTTGTGAATCTTTGTGTCCTTAGTGGTCACTACTGTAGAACAGCCCCCTTAGATTCAGATGCTCTCAGATGATGCATAAAACTCGAGGCATATTGTGGCTTGCTACCTGTAACAGTCTGCTATTACTGCAGATGTAGCGTAGCTTCATACAACAGGTCATGTTTGCTTACAGATCTTTTTCTGAAAAGATTGTGTGGATGCCTAACTCTTCAAAAAACAGGTTCCTCAAACTTATAATTGCACTCCTAATAAGAGCAGTTAATTTTGAATGGAGAGGACTGAAAAACATTTTCAGGCATTGAGTTGGTAAAATTTCAGTCTACGAGTAGGTCTCCATGGCACACTGCCCCATAGCAACTAGATTCCCCCCTGCAGGAGAGAATAGCTGGAGGTTTCATGTATCAGTGGTATCAAAGACCTGATTTCTCCCCAGCCCCTCCTTCCAACTCGCCTTGCTTTTGAAGTTTAAGTAGCACCCAAAGATCAGAATTCAGGGTACAGAACTATAGCAGAATCTTGAAGATCTTTATCCCTTAATTCATGATTTAGTTTCACAGGTTAATATTTTTTTCCCCATCTGTGGAGGGAGACGTAATGTCTCGTTATTTTAATAGCTGAACATACTTAAAGTTAACATTGCCTTCCACTTGCTGTGTACGCTGTATGGTAATGGCTTGAAAGCCATATCACTTTTTTCTCTTCCAGCATTTGAAAGTCAGTACTTTGCTACTTGTAAGAGTTTTTGGCTCACCAAGGTATTGTTTGCATTAGACGGTTCTTCAGGCTCTGATGCTTTTTGTACTGTTTGTATAGATCCCAGATACAGAGTTGTTTAGCACTGGAAGTGAATGCTGTAAACAAACATTGTTACACCTCTGGTTGTGGCTAATAACTTGTTCGCCCTATGTGGGAGGGTTTCTCTAGGACTCTTCCCAGGCTTGTAGAACAAGGTCTACATCAGAATTTGATCCTTCAGCTTCCATGCTCCATGGTGTTCAACCCTGGGAAAGCACTATGCATTAATAGTGAGTTTACAATGCTATGGGCATTTTCCAACTGTCTTGAGGCTATCAGCCTGTTTACTTGGGATATTTCAATAGGGAAAATAGGTTTGTGCATGTTTTTGTTTGTTCCTTACGCTGGGGTTTCTGCTCAATCCATGCAGCCAAAACCACCTTGACTCAAATCTGTAACTTCCCTGTGAAGGTTCTGCTGTGCTGTGCTTGGCTGGGGTAGACATATAGGACATTCTCATTTCAGTAGCATTTTTGTCATTGTGAAACTGTAGTGAAAGCAGAATTAGCCAATTATGTTTACACTGATAATCAAGTGAAAAGTGCTGTTAATTTTACAACATTATGGTAAGAATTTTAGAGTCTCTAAAGAACAGCAGTTATTCAGTTCAGTCCACATAAATACTAGGACATTTGTTTTCATTCATTCAAAGTGTAAATTGTTTGTTTAACATATGGTCACCTGTGGTGCTTTAATGCCTCACTTGATATTTTTTAACTTTTGATCTCTCTAGCCCGTGGTTTGGTTAGGTTTTTTTTTCCTCTTTAAATGAGAATTTGGGGTCATTCTGTGGGACAAAATGTTTAAAATGTTTCCTTAGTCTCCTTTGTGTTGTTAAGATGGAGTACACAAAAGAGCAACAAGGTGATCTTATCTTGAACTCTATTCTCATTCAGAAGCCATAGACAAATATCCAGTGTTCTTCTATTGCCAAAACAAGGTGGTAAACTTCAAGATAAACCTTTCTGTTTCTGGTTTTAAGTGCTTAAACCCTTATTATCTGAGTAGGAGAGGGTTGGGTTTTTTGCTTTTTAAACTCAAGAGAAATTAAATGTATGTGGAAAACAGAACTTTCACCCATAAAATCTTTTATTTTCATATGAGTAGCTTTCCGTTTATTTTTAGTAAGAATGATAATATCTGGTTTCTTTTTGCAGGAAGATTGGGAGCTTTCACATCTAACTTCTGTCTTTAAGTTAAGAGAATAATTTAAAAAGTAGAAAAGTAAAAGGAGAACATTTCCTTCCCCAAAGTCAACAACAATCTATAAACACATAAATCTTGCCTTTTATAATTTGATTTTTTGTGTAGAGTAATACCCTCTGTGAGAGATTAACAGACAATGGGAGCTGAGATCTGCCAGGGTCTTCTGAGAGGATGCTTTTAGTTCTGGCAGAGTCATGTTTTAGTCTGTTAGGCCTTTACCCAGATTCTCATTGATGTCAGTGAGAGTCTTCCTAATGCCTTTGTTGGATGCTGGGTTGGAATTAGTCTGCATATGGCATTTCCTTTCAAAGGCAAAGTACACTTTTCTTTTATTTGCCAAAGTTAACAAACAGCAGCAACAAAACCTATTGCTAAGCAGTTTGGGACTTTAGCCTCTAAATTCCATCTGTTAGATGGAATAGATCCACTCTACTGCATCCTGAGTGAATTCTTGCAGACATTCTACTGGTTTTATTTACAGTGATGCATTGTTTTTCAAGGAGAAGTATTACCTGAGTAAAATTTGAGGTGGGACTAATGGATTCACCCCAGAGACAGCAGAAGGATGTTCTTCACTTCTCAGACTTCTTTAGGAGATAATAGCAGAATTTGATGCAATGATAAAAGTTAATATTTTAATCCAATTCTTTAGTCAAACTCTGCATATTTTACTCACTTAGCTGAGTGAAATTACCGACATTTAACTTTCTATAATCTTAATTAATCTTTTGTTAGTGACAGATTATCATTTTAATAAGCAATATAGTGACAGTTTTATTGGAAATGTGTTCTGTCGCAGACAGTATACTACAGAATTGCAAGTGGTTGAAGAGGTTATTAGTAGCTGGGTGGAAGAAAAAATGAAACAAAAGAGCTTTGAAGTAACTACCTTTGCAGTATGACTGCCTTTGTGTTGGGGGAGTGGATTTCCTGGTTTTAATGAGCTATTTAAGAACAGCGAGTTTTGTCAAAAACCTATTTTGCAAATAGTGACTATTGAAGAGTGCCTTTGGAGCAACAAGAAATAAGACATTTCAGACTTAGAAAACTTTTCATGAGCTATAGTTTAACAATCCTGTTCTATCACACCCACTCTAGCAATTTTTGTGACTAGCCAAGTTTTGAGTTGGGGGAAGGGAACAGCTTTCCCATTGGTCATAAAATTCACAGAGTATTTCTTCTGAAGACAATAAAGCTAGGAGAAGGCCTCTTTATTTGCTGTGAAAATCATCACCCTTTCCGGCAATATAACTCCTGAAGAAAGGAGGGAGAAGGAAGAGACAAGACTGCATATCAAAGGGAAGAGAAGTGTTGAAAGGGTCTGTTGCCTCAATATGACAGATAGGCCTCAAAACCTCAGACAATGTAGCTCAGGAAAGGAAAAAAAAACCTCACCATCAGACCTCACAACTAGTTTACAAAGCAAAATAAATTAGCATTAGAACTAGCCCTGGCCCCTTTTTCAGTGCCTCCTCTCCTAACTTTTCAGGAATACTCTTCGTCTACTGAAATTGGCATAATTCATAAAATCCAGAAGCTACCTCATTTCGACAGAAGATATCATAGTACAGAATAATGTTGGATTACTGTCGGATTACTTACAAAGCATCGTAACCTGGATTCCAGAGTTAAACATTGTTTCAGAGGGAGTTAATGTCCGTACTCGATGATTGGAAGTTAGCTTAAGTCAGCTCGAAATGTGAAACAGCTTTGTGGCCTGCAGATGTGCTCAGTTCAAATCTGCATCTTTATGTTAGCTCAGTATTAAGAGAGAGATTAATGTTAGTTTTTGAGTTTATAAAGATATGGACTGTCAGAGATCAGGCCCCAGAGTTTTGTTTTGGGACTATCTCTAAATGTTTATGCACTTTAAAAGCGTAGGAAAAGAAAGGGGCAAATTCTCCCTAGTGTAATTTCACTGACTTAATTGAAGCTATGAAACAAAAGTAATTTTAAATAAGTTCTGAAGATGGACGTTGTGCTGCACATGATGTTCTGTAAAGTTAATTAAAAAAAAAAAAAAAACCCACACTGCCATTGTATTAGAAAACGTTACATGGATCCAATGTGTATAATGTGAGTATAAATATTCCTGCCAGAAGTCTTAGTGCGATGAGTGGGACCACTCATTATTGCAAAGTTGGATGCATAAGGGTTTGTGAAACATGGTGAAATTCTGTGTTTGTATTTTCTGCTGGGTCTTGATCATTTGTTCTTGTTATACGTGTTCAGATGGCTCATGCTGAAAAGAACACAATAGGATCATAGAATTGGAACCTTTCAACGGACTTGAAGAATTTTCCCTTCTGTTCTGTTGACTTCTACTTAAAATGCTAATGTTTTCAAATTTGGATTTGTTCTGCTATTCTGTATTTGACTTATTGGCCAAATTCTGTCCTTCACTTTGCTAGTGTAAACTTTTCTATTCATCTTCATCGTACAGAAATAATTGAATCCAAAGCAGACTAATTTTTATCACCTTTAAACAATGATTGGACAGACTGCCTTGTATGGATTTTGTTTGGCAGAAGGACCCAACCTGCAGGAAATGTAGGTGGATTTCTAAGTGGCAAGATCAGGGGAAATCCCATTGCCAATGACTGTGTAGACTAAACAGCAAGTGATTAACTGATTTTTTTTCCAAGTGTTGTCTGTTATTTAGGCATTCAGCATTTTGCAGGAATGGCTTCTTAAGAGGCTTGTTTCTCTTCCTTAGATTTGAGGGAATATAACTTCTTCCTTCAAAAACTAGATTCTATATGTTTACAGTGCATTTGGTAATGATGCTGTCAGCACCTGTCATCATCATCATCAGAAAAACTGTCTTTATGTCTTCAGAGTAAATTCTTATTGAACAAGAACGATAGGAGAGTTGTCATCTACGGGAAAAGTCTCTGCTCATAATTAGTTTACCTCTGTTTCAAAACTTGTTCCCTCCCTGTTTTATGGTAACATAAGTGCAGATCTTAAGATGTACTTTCAGCTTTGTGAGCAAATTCTCATTGCTGCTGGAACTGTGTGGTAGTTAACTCTTCAAACTCATTGTTTTGGGCACAGTTTTACCACAGATGTATGTCGTTTTCTCACAAAGGCAAAAAGTAAAGTCTACTCCTGTGTGAGTGATTGCATACCTCCATAAAAATATTGAAATCAATAGGAGGAGATTTGTAACTTGTTCTAAGGTGGTTTTATTCTACTTTCCATCAAAGAATTTGCCTGTAATTATGCTTTGTGTGTGTGGAATTGCCACCTCAAATCTCTAGTTGTTGCGGCTTTGTTCTAGCCTCTGTTACAATTGCTAGTTGCCTTGACTTTGCTCGCCCTTTCGAAATGGTGGTTTAGGAGAGGGAACAGGAGCAGTTTAAGGGTTACAGAAGGGTCTTTTTTAATCAGTGTTCTTGGTTGAAAATACTAAGTAGTCAGTGTTTCCTCCTTCAAGGTTCTGAGTCAAAACACATTTGCTTTCTCCTGTATCCTGAACATCTTCAAGAATGCAATGACTAGACATTGGATCCTCCACGCGCTGCATTTAGGATCAAGTCCCAGTCCCTCCAGTTCCAAAGCTGCAGGGAGAGACATTCAGACATCCTTCAACCAGAGAGAGAATGATGAATGAAAAGCCTTATTAGGTCTTTTCTGCGGGAAATGCATTCCAGTAACACTAGACCAGGATGATAGGTTCGCATTAAATACTGAGATCTTCCAGTGCTTTCAAGTAGCATAACCTCATAAACTTCACTTAACACCAGTTGAAAACATGGTGGATGTTGGATGTTGTTTTTAAAGTTACAGAGTAAGACTTGAAATAATTTCTTCTGTTGTTCCAGGTTAGTTGTGTAGATAACAGAGTATCAAAAGACCTGTAGGGCATGAGGCAGTGGTAGAAATTTCAATAAAGTGTTTTGTTTGTCATCTGTCATGGGGCCACAAATCACCAATAAGAGAAGCTAACCATGAAATCTCTGGAGATGGAAATGTCATTGATTCTGGGCCTTGTTTCTGTAGCTGTTACAAGTCAGACTGCTCAATGTAAGTAAACCTTTAGAAAGAATTTCGCCTCATCTTAAAGGGTTAAGATTACAGGGACATTTCTTGCACACTTTCAAGAACATCTTGCAAAAATCACTTCCCTTAATAATTATTGTTTCCATAGTGAAATAATATTATTATTGATAACTAGTATTTTGCAACAAGTAATGAACAAATAATAAAATGAATTTGTCTAATTAATTTCCGTTCTGATTAATTCAGGTAAGCCTGAGCCTCAGTTTTTCCATCTATAAGAATGGCAGCTCATATCTATTTCACAGGGAATAAGGAAAGCTAATAGATAATAGGTGTGATTCCTTCACTCTTGCCTATACAAAATCTCTACTGAAGTTCCTAAAGGTTTTGCAGAGATAGATGGGTAATGCTCAATGTATGCATACAGCTTTAAGGATATAAAAAGCAATGAATTCCATCTAAGAAAATGCTGAGGATTTTGATCATGATCCAGCAAGCAGCATTGGTGCTTGCAGTTAGCCTCGTCATGCATTTGAAGTCACTTGCAACACTTGCATGCTCGGAACCAAACTCACTTAAGTGCATTGCTAGATTATACGACATAGCTGCTAGGGTGAATTTTTAAAAATTATTTTATGTTTTGGAAAATGGGGAAAACCGAAGCTGCCCATACTTTTAAACAGAGGAAAAGGAGTGAATGAAGAAAACGGAACCAACTCCAGTGAATCAGATCTATTGGCATTGAGCATTCCTGGCCTAGCAAAAGAATAAGAGGGAAAGAAGCAGCAGGAGAATTACTCGTCTGGATTTTTCTCTAAAGCACGACCCAGTACCTATTAAATGAATGGATAGTCTCCCACTAACTTCAAAGGGCCTTATGCTGGCCCATGGGCATTTGGGAGGATATGCTCCTATGTCATGCTGATTTCTTCAATTCTTCTTGAAATGAAGATGCTCAATATCTTGTTGGACCATCCCAGAATGGGGAGACTCCCAACACCTCCTGTGAATGATCTGACCCTTGCAGGCTTGAAATTTGGAAGGTTAGAAAGCCCTAACCATGCTCCTTAAGCTGGCAGTTAGAATGTTATTGTCTATTATATCCCTCTCTCTCTCACAGTGTCCCCACTATAAAAGGGACAGCACAGACAGATTAAATCAGGTCTTTCTCTTAGAGAGGCTGCAATTTAAATCCAGAAGAGCAAGAGGCAGGTAGGTAAAGAAGAGATGAGAAGTACTGGTTTTTTGAGCACATATGCTGCCATCTGTAAATCATATAGTTTGTGAGCAATTTCATTGCCCTTGTAAGGACTACTCAAAAGTAAGCTGTAAGTTTTTGCAAGACTGGCCCTCTTTTTTTTTTCTTTGGTAGTATTCAGTGAAGAACAAATACAGTTTTTAAAAACCCAACTACTCTTTTTTTTTTTTTTTTTTATTTGCCAAAATTCTTATTCACCCAGAGTAACAACCTACTCTGATTGTCCTATTGACTTCTGTGGACTCTCTATGAAGTAAAGTTGTGTTCAGCGGAATGAGGATGACTCGGATCTGTCGATGTGATTAGATGAATTATTTTAATAAAGGCAATTTTTCTATATAGTTGCTTTCATTTTTCTGAAGTATGTTTTAAGTAATTGCTTTCCCATCAGAGATTGATTCGGTACTTGCTTTGAAAAATATTATTTACAGGCATGTGTGGAACAGAGCTGGGGCAGGAGAAAGGGCTGAAAGGAAAGGAACCTTCCTGGGATGTAACACTGAAATACTGTGAGCATCTCTTTAGGGGAGGTATTGAGCATCCTTAATTTCTACTGATCTCTGTGCATGTCAAAGCTGCCTAGCACCTCAGAGGATCAAATACTTTTATATAGCAGATTGTGCCTCTGTTTTTTTCAGGCAGTTTTTCTTCTTTTTCTTTTCCTTCTCCCCTTTCTTGTTTCATTTTTTTTTTTTTCTATTCATACAAGGTTTTTGTTTTAGGGATGCTCAATATTTATATTTTTTTCTGTTGTTCCTCATCACAATCAAACAGAACCTTTTCCTCATGCTTCATGACTTATTTTTACTGGTTAAATATGATTGAAGAATGTTTTATGCTCATCAACTGCTATGCATCAGAGACTGATCTGTCGCTGTATTAACTGATTGTGTTACCATGGATCTTTGTATTCCTGCATATTCTGAGAGCTGCTACTACAAAGTGGAACAAGCCTTTCCTTATCATTCCTGTTTTTAAAGCATTGACTTTTTGTTTGATCTTGCAGATCTCATTTCATTTCAGTGTTCTGAGGTTTAGAGAGATTGTTTCAAATACAAAGCCTTATTTCCAGCCCCCCTACTGTATATAATTTACTTGAATTTTTCATACGTACTCTAAAACTTGAGGAAAATAAGCAAAGTATAGGAGGTGGTGAAATACAATACTTGCATCATGATTTCTTTCTGCAGACCTGCTGCTTCATTCCATTCTAAAGGACTCCTATTAAAAGCAATTATTTGATACCACAAATTTTTTTAACATATCTGAAGTGAAAATACTTCACTGTCAAAGGACATTGCTTTTCATTTGCCTCAGCATTAAAGGTCAAGAAAGAAATATAAGAAATAATCAGCTGATCAAAACCAGCATCCAATAATCGAACCAATATTTCACTGCTAGCAAGAGAATCTTTCAGAGTAAATAGGATCTTTCTTTGTTAAATTGTACAGTTCCCTCTAAACAGGGAACCTGGCAAAAAACTCCCCAACAATTGAAAAAAAAGTGAAAACTCTTCTCAGCATAAAACCTCAGTGCCCTCATACCTGTAGAAGTGGATTGCACTGTTTTCCTCATCCATTCATAAGAGCTGTGCCTTTGGCTGTTGGGAGAGATTTGCTGTGTATTAATTGTATCTACAGGAGGTAACCCCCCAGATCCAGCAGGATGGAGGGAGCTGTAATCAGCAGAACTGTAGGAGACCTGTCCAGGAGACGAGCCATTGATCTGTGCAGCAGCAACCGTGCTGGAAGGTCCTGGGCCGTAAGCATTCCAGTCCTCCCTCTGTGGGCCATAGTGAGATCCCCAGGTTCCCGCAGGCTGTCCATGGGTGTCCAGGGTTGGCACATGATGATATCCCATGTAATCTGAATAGGGTGGAGTAGACACAAAGTTTTGCACTGGCAGATTGTTGCTGCTGCACCTTGCAGATCCTGGATACATGCTGGTTTCTTTATCCAAAAGATAACTCACATACATGATGCTCACAGCCTGGCTTTGTCTTGCTGGGACATCCTGCTCCTCACAGTGTTTGTTTGATCTCTCTTCCCCTCCTCTTTCTTTCTCTCTCTTTTCTAGCCCTGACTGGCTCTATAAATGACTCATGCTAGCCCTGATGTCCCTTTACTACACATGATTAACAATGGTTTTACCAGGTGCTGGTGGTAACAGTTTACTAAGGTCCTGCCTGATGTCACAGATAACTGCCTGCCCCAAAATTACATTTGCATTCAAATGAAGGGCTGATCATGCAGGCAACCCCACCTTGCTGCTAGTTCTAGTGCTTCCTTTCTCACAGATCCTTTATGTATTACCATCCCGGTTCTATACTTTTTGAATGTAGTTTGAAATCTCGTGGTCTTCAAGCAAAGTTGCATACATAACCAATAACTGTTCACACAGTAACAGTAGTACTTTTCTTGATGAAGACACGTCAGAATCTAACTTCAGGCACTGGGTTATAGTTAAAGCCTGGTATTTGCTAGTCCAGTCGTTCTTTTGTTAGAATGTGCTATATTTTTTTTTTAAACTGAAAACAAAGGTCCAGTTCAGTCTTTAACTGCAGCTCTTACATAGTTTCTCACATGAGCTTCTTGACTTCAGCTCTTAGTCCATGTGGGAGAGCACTTAGAAATCACAGTAATCCTGCTGATTTTAACATTACAAAGGATATACAAGAAGTCTCATAGTCATTTTGAGCATTTGTTCATACGAATAGTCTTGTTGATGTTAGCAAGCCTATTCATGAGCTGGCTGCTTGCCACAGTGATTGAAGTTTCTCTATTCTAACTTCCAATGTTAACAGAAAGAGAATCTGTTATTGAGAGAATGCAAAATTTGTCACTTTCCCTATGCTTATGTTTTGTTTGTGATATTGAAATGAGTGGTAGTTTTCCCTAAAGGTTTTTCTGTTCTCATTGCTGTGCTTGTTCACAATAAGAAACACCTTTTCTTAGAAATATGGGAACAAATTCTAGCTTTTTAGCTCAAAAAAGCAGTTTCCTAACTTTCAGGAGCAATCCTATGTTTGTAAGTAACAAATTCATATGAGATTATAAGCAGGAGTGAGGAGAGAAAGTGTTGATTTCTTTTTTTTTAATGAGATAGATACCTTAGCATTGTCTCTTAATGAGAATTTACTCTGTTTTCATTCCTGTTCCTTTAATGATGTGATACTTAATTGCACCTTTATTAATGAACCAACTTGTTGAAAGGATTTTTTTTTCTTAAACAGGTGCAAAGTATAATGAGTTTTTTCTTTGTTCAGAGGTGTATTTTTTCTTTGAGCGTCTTTTACACTTAAACACCATTTAAGCTTACAGGTTCCTCCTGGTTCTCAGGAGGAAAGAATCACTTCGCACACCTGACAACACCGTTGTTTCCTTTTGTGAGAGAATGGTGTCCTTAGGCTGTATTCACAAGGTGGTTTGTAGCTGTAGTTGTGGAAAAGCCTTTTTTGACTGTTAATTTCAGGGCTGTGTAGAGAAGCACAGGCTACCTTCTCTGAGTATTTAAGATTTTCCTACTGTGCACTTTGGTAAAACTTGCACTCTTTTACATCTTGTGAGTTTTTGGAGGATGATGTTTTGCTGGCATAATTGTTGAAAGGTATTTTAAAAATCATTGGGTGGAGGGAAGCTGGCAGAAACAGTTTCTTCTGCTTGCATATGTGAGCTTATTCAGTTGCAATTTACACATCTGTGACAGCTGGCCATTCAAAATGACCAAGTATAGCTGCTGGTATAGACTCTCAAATCTAGGGAAGTCAGTAATCAGTACATCATGTATCTGAACAGCTTAATTCTCCTATAACAGCAAAATAAATCATATTTGTCTAATAAAGAATTAGGTGTCTGTAGACAGCCTGTATCTGTAGTTACCAATGCAATGGGATTTAAATGTAGCATCATCTATATATACCTTTTTTTATTTTACTGGAGTGTTTCACTCCCTTTCTCAATCAGCTGGAGCAGTGTGGTTGCTTCGTAGCTCTCAAGTTCAGACCATATTGAGATAGTTACAAAGAAAAAGATTCTTTACAACTTTTTCTTGTAACTTGATTTCTATTTCCTTTCCTTCTCTTCAAAACTGTTGAAGACACGTCCTTTTAAGCATTTCTATACCTCTCCTGAATGCAGGTGTACCAATAAATCAGCCAGAGGAAGAAGCAGCATTTGCTCATTTACAGTAGCATTAGTTGTAGCCCTCCAGCTGTTTGGAAAACATTCTAATTATGTTCATTCGACAAAACTTTTCCTGCAGGCCTTAGCTACCTAATATACCAACAGCACAAAACACTGCAGAAGGGCTGGGTCTCGTTGCATAGTTTGGATCTTGATCTGTCCTTCTTCAGTGTTCAGGAATGTTGGATACATCAGACTAGAGTCATGCTTTCATTCTTTATCCTAGTGCAACATTGTTACATGAGAAACATTTTGATCCATTCTTTTCATAATGGTATGATTTGGTTCATGAAGCTACTGAAAGTAGTAAAATACTGTTTATTCATGTTTATTAGAAAAAATTAGTAATTATGACATAAAAATATCTTTCGGTGCTTTCAACTAACGTGTATATATTGACATGGATGGAGACTGTTTTCCTTGTTCCATACTGCTTAAAGAAAGTACTTTACAATATATGCTTGTTAAACTGACAATACTTTACTCCTCTGGCCACATGCTGGTACCACTAAGCAGGAAACTGCTTCCTTTGGATTCCCAAGTACCCTAAGTTGGTCTGATTTTAGCAAGCTGTATTTTGTTTTCAGTTAGTCCAAGTTTTTTTAATTTATATCGTTTGAATCTAACATATTAGTTGAACCACAGTCTTTAGACTTAGAAGTTTTTTAACTGCTGGGGGTATGTGAATAATCACATTCTTATATAGTTTATTTAAAACTAAACATTTTCATAGGTTCTCAAACACAAAGCATAAAGGGATTTACATTTGAGTTGCTTTTCATACTTTCTAACAAGAATATGTATTAGTAACAGGTGTCGTCTTGAGGAGATCAGTCTATATGTTCACCCAGTTCTTTATAAATATGCCATTCTTCAGTCAAAGTTTTTTCTGGAAAAAATTCAGAAGTTTCTCCAGTCAGTTGTTACATTTGTAAAGTGTTTGTACACAGTGCTATATGTGTACAGTATTTGGAGCTACTTATTCTGGTGAATAAAGCTTAAATTCTGTTAGAATGCACTAAAACAGTGCAGTCATGTGAAAAAAATTACAGTTCACTTCACACAGGCATTCAGTAGGTAGCTAGTGGCACATCAGATGCCCAACATTTTTGTGTACGTTGATACTACATACAGCAAAGTTCAGAATTTGGAACTAAATTGGAGATTTCAAACAGACAGGAGTTTTGGTTCAGGGTTTTAGCCAATTTTAAAGAAAATTGCCAATATATTTTGAATTCTGAACTCTTCCTCTCCAACTTGGTGAAATTTAGAACTCACATTTTACTTCTTATATTATTTTGCTAATAATCCTGCACTGACAATTCTGAATTTCATTTTGGTGTTCTGAATAAAACTCTGTGCAGACATTTTGGTTTAGTGCATTATGCTTTGACGTGCAGGAATGGTAGTTGCCAAGTAGAAGAGACATCCTTCCAGAGCAGAAGCTTGAAGTAACAAAGCAGGAATCTGTCTCTCTTTCCTGAGTATGTTTTCCGTATAACTATAGTTTGAAGGATATAGTAATCTCAACCTTTACTACGCTTCTCGTCTTTGCTTGACTGTAATGTAGCAAAGAAAAAGAGTAGATTCTCATCTAAATAGCTGACTTGAGTGATAACTGCCCTTGTATGACATATTAGCAGTTTCACTGGCTAGAGGGGTGTCCTGGAGGCCTGACACATTAGAAATGACATTGCCTTGTCTTTGATTTTTTATGAGCAAATATTACAGAGCAGATAATGGGTCTGATTTACAAAGGCTGAACAAAAAGCAATAAATAGCATCCAAATTTGTAACATAAATTTTATTAAGCATATGCAGTCTTTCATCATTCCTTTGTGAGTAGCAGCATTAAGGCTAAAAAAGCAATTAAGGTGGAATTAATTGCCTTGTAAAATATTATTCTGCCTTCTTAATAGCATCTATTATGCGATAATAAATCCCAACCATTATCAATAAGAAACGAGATTTCTCCAAGTTGATTTGTGAAGAGACCAAATCCAAAATCTTGTAGATCTAAAAAATATAGTGACAATTCTGGCTTCTGCGCTCATGTTGAGAAGCCAAAAGACGAATGGAAATGAGAAATTGTCCTGAATTCTCAAGAGAGGAAAGAATTTTATGGTTTTGAGATGAGCCTAAAACACCTTCACCTTATGGCCTCTCTGATATACATTTTTCCTGTTCTAAATTTGAATAGTTTCTATACTGGTTGGGAAAACATCTCTTCTTACACATAGATCTGCTAAGATTGTATCCCAAGCTTACCATGCTGATCTGTCTCAGATTGTAACCACACTACTGTCCTGGGATGTAGGCCTTCTCCTACATATCCATTTTCTCATCTACAGACTTAGAGAACTGTAGTAGCTCGTTTTAATTTTTCTGAGCTCTC
>NW_009228262.1:0-2363 GCF_000690835.1 Fulmarus glacialis | reverse complement strand
CCCCCCCCCCCCCCCCCCCCATCAAGAGTAGCACCACTCATTTTTGGAGGCATGTTTCTTTCCAGTTCCGACACTGATCCTTTGCTCCTGTGAAGCAATGGGGACAGCTAGTGGTCAGCTGGCTGAATGGCAAGGAGATGTTTCAAATAAATTTTTCAGTGACTATGTCTTTGTTCAGATTTCAAAGTTCTTGGTCTGGTCTGTTCTATACGGAATAGGAATGCTATAAGTGACGTGAATCATATATGTCACATGCCTAGATTCAGGAAGCAGCAAAGCTAGGAAGAGTCCTGGCTTAGAATTTTGGTTATGTTGCACGGATTTTTGCTATGCTATTTAATTAACTGTAACATCTCTCTTTTGAAACCTGAAGTAATGCTATTATGCAATATGCCAGGTTTCTTAAAGTTAACTTTTACAAGTAATTTTCTGTTTAACAGAGTGCTCAAAGGTCTAAAATGTGCTGCAATATAGAGTTGGAGTACTGAGCTGCCACATGCAACTCGGCATTTGAGTATACAGGGCTGGTCTCTGTTACACTGGTACATTGCCGCTCATGTAATCTAATATGGCATCTAGTCAGAATGCTGGTATTTCACACTCACTTCACACTAGTAGAAATGTCTTATGAGGTGATGACAGTGAAGAAGAAGAGCAGGACTGTAGTATTTTAATCTTGTATTCTTTAAGGAGTAGCTGTGTTTCTAATGTATTTTCTTTGTTAATCGGTATATATGCTCTTAAAAGAATGATACCAACTTCCAGGATGGCACTGCTTAGCTCTCTATTGTGTAAAGAGAGAACGAACAGATAGATGGTTCTCAGTGCCACTACTTTGTTCAGTTACCTTGGGCTAACCAGATAATGTGTGTTCCATATTAATTTGTAAAATAAAAGTAACACTCATGACCTCATGTGATATGATAGAATTTAATAAATGCCACAAAAGAGATCCTGTATGAGGAGTGCAAAACATGAATTCTTTATTTCGTCACTTGTGAAATGAATTAGCTATCATATGTTGACATATGTTTAGCCCTTAGGATGGCTAAAGTAAATGGCTGTCTCATAAGAACACTGAAAATATTGCTAGTTCTGGAAAGAGTATCTCTTTTCCTAACTGTTGTTTTCAGGATGCTCTGTGCTTTGAATTTTTAACACCTTGCAATGTGCTGAATCTCCTCGGGCTGTGTGAGTCATGCCACTTACGCAATGTGGTTGCAAGTGGTGAAATTCTTGCAGCCTAACCTGATAATTCACTACCAAATGTAGGAATTAATCAAAGGGGTCTGCTCAATAAGCTTTCCAGAACAGAGTACAAAGTCCCTGTTCACTGCCTCAGTCTGCTTGCACATTGTCACTGTTGCAGGACCTCAGCTCATCATTTGACTGCCCACAGGAATAGGAGAGAAAACTTGTCCCATAGACAAGAAGCCCACTTTGGTCAGCTCATACCTGACACAGCAGCAGACCTGATGCATAACAGAAGGTTTTCAGTCCCTGCCAGGAACCCCACAAGCTGTGAGATGAGTGCTTGGTACGAACTGAGTGGCCAGCTGAGTTAAGTAAAATGCAATCTGGCATTCCAGTACTCTCTTTTTTGTGAGTTTGTGTATATATGTTTAACACTTCTGCTGGTGGAAACTCGCATGTCTGCAGCTCTTTGAAAATTAGAAGAAAACTCTGTTATTTTTTAATATATGGCAAAACTAAATTAGGGCTGCTAAATCCTGTCTGGTGAAATTCTTTTATCTTAGATAATGCTTTTGAGAGCTCTATGAACACATGTCTCTAGGAGCACGTTCAGTTCTCTGCACCATAGGTAGTATTAGGCAGTTAGCTGCCGACCACAGACTGTATGTGGGTTATTTTAATCTAATTCTGAACTAGAATAAATTTTTTTTTTTTTTTTGGGTGTTGCTGCTGTAACTAGCATGCTTTCCCACCCCCCTGCCTCTCCTTTAGTAGGGAAAATATGAAGAGTGTCTCAGTACAGGTGACTGAATGATCTACAGCTACATTTCATATAGCTGTATAGTCACTCATGAATTAAAAATAGTCACAGAAATAGCCTCTCATTAAAGTGATATTTTCCACTAGGTGGCACTTTCAATACATAGCATAGACAAAGCCTACATGGCTGATGAAGTACTCCTATTAACTGCTATTCAAATCTGCAGTTAGTAATTGACCAAGCTAAAAAAGGATCAACGTAGTGCTGCCTGCAGCAAGTTTCACAGCTCCTTTTAATACTAACATTGATTAAATCGCCACCCCCAACTCGGTGTAAAAGAGAATTAGCTCAGACATTTTCCCCTCTCCAAATCCCTGCATCCAGCCTTCACTGCCCCACCAATCCACCC
>NW_009228261.1:0-3210 GCF_000690835.1 Fulmarus glacialis | reverse complement strand
GACCAGGGCTTGTAAACGTGAGGCTGCTCTTATCCATCTATAGAGGGCCTCACCGCTCGGTCTTCCTGGTTGGGTAGCCTGTAGCAGACCTCCACCATAATGTCACCTGTCCCTGCCCTCCCTTTAATCCTCTAGTTATGTCACCCTGATTTCAAGTCTCCCCATCCATAAAACTGTAGTCTTCTCTATCTTGTTAGCTGCTTTTCTAATTACTATTTCTTTTCTTTTGTCCATAAGGAATTAAAGCAATTTAGACTCTTTAACATACCCTTCAAAAAAAAAAACCCCAAACCCTACAGCCAAACCCCCAAACCAAGGGGGATCTTAACTCAGGTTAAGACAGCCATCAGGCCAGTGTAACTTGGGCTGGCTGCAGTAGTTAAAGTTTATAGACAAGACCATAGCTGAACAAAAGATGCTTACTCTAAGTTCTGTCTGGAATTGCTCTGTCTTCACTGTTATTTCAGCTGAGTGCCAACAGAAGTTCATCACATGCCACTTTCTGGTGTATAGATGTATCTTATATATTTTGGGCAACGATAAGAAGTGATAGACGATGTAGGCACACAAATTTCACTTCAGTAAGGAGAAATAAGTTAAGGTATATTAGTTTCATTAATCTAGTATTGTCTGATTTGGTTTAACCTGCACACTGGGGAATGGAAGTAAAGTGTAGATACAGTCATGATACTCCTTCCCTATATAAATAAGGCTCATATGCCTCCAAGTCCCAACCTTGAACTCAGAACTTCAGCACTTTTGAGTACGTGGCCACTGGCGTGACAGGTTGTAGACCTGCTGTGAGGTCCACATGTGCTAACTGCCCGTTCCCTCTGCAAGGCCCAGTGAAGAGGAAAGACTGACAGAGGTTTTGCATTTTGCTCTTTAGGAATGTGTGGCTTTTAGGCTACACTGAAGCCACCAAAGAGATTCTGGAATCAATTCACTCAGACCCCATTTTTAATGTCATGAATGTTGCTGCTCACAGAGGATGAGCCATCAAGATTAGATTAAAAAGTGGATGGTTACATACTGTAGTTCTTTACGGTTCTCAGCAACATTCACTTTTATTCTTCCAGTGTCATGAGAGTGCCTGAATCATGGCTGGTATTTTGCAAGCCCTGCTTTGACACACATGTCGCCCGCCAAAGAAACATGGCCGTTCCATTAAGGAAGCACTCATCTGCACACAAGCATGCTGCTCTAAGAAGTGTTTTAGCCCCACATGCTGCAAAATGTGATCTCCGTATGGCTATAAATGAGACTCAGTATCATTCCTTGAGAATACAGCATCAAGAGGGTCAATTCATATTCTTAGGAAGAATTACTAGAAATACCATCTTTCCCTGGTGCTGAAAAGCAGTTTAAAAGGATAATAATGCTACGCCATGCTGCTAAATAATGTAATATCTGGGGTTTCTTTCTGAAGGCTAACTGATGCAATCACATGACTACACATGACCTTCAGCTCCCTTGATAAAAGTAGTCTTTCATCAGTCTGGTTAAAGATCTAAAGCTGAAAAATCTGAACCCCTGGGCAAGACGGCAAATAGAGAAGAACCCTAAGTTATTATGTATTTTAAACAAATCTTGTGACTTTGAGTCATCTTTGAATGGATGGCTTGGGCAACGTTGCATCTCCTAATCTTTCCTTATGCTTTGCTGATAGTCTCAGTGCCCAAGTAAAAATTTTACTTAACAGGCAATATCATTTTAGGAGAGTTGTGTGGAAAAGATTGTACCTTCCAGCATGTTTGCATATGACATGTCAGTAGGAGGCCTCGTTTCCAATTACACACTGCAGAGCTGTAAATGCCATTTGAGCAAACGAAACATCAAGCACTACATCAAGTATCTTTTTTCCATCTCATTGTTTTTATTCTACTTTGCGGGGAACTGCTGTGTGTAGAACAGAATAACAATTGCAGTGGATGGCCTGCTGCTCAAATAATGAAGGGTGAGGTCTAGAGACTCTGGATTTCTACATTCAGCTCTGGAAGATTTGAAACATGGCTCTGATGAGATTAGAAGCAGCCAAACTATATCCCTTAGTTATGACTACTATTAATATCTAATGTATTGCGTAGCTCGTAAGACACTCAGATCTAGACCCCTATAATATTACACACTGCATAAATGCAGAACAGGAAGACTGGCTGAGCCCCCAGAGTGCTTACTACCTAATGACTCATACAGTCATTTTTGGATACTCGGCTTGAAACACATTATGCTAGTTTTCAGAAGTCCCAAGGGGAAGTAGCTCTCAGCAATAGGAACCAGGGCTGCAGGTCCTCAGCATCCTTCAAGATGAGGCTCAAGAAGTGATGAAATTCTACCTAAGACCCTGTGGCCAGCATTTCTGGTTGGCAATGTTTTTTTAAAGGCGTACAGTCTGCCAACAGAAAACTAAGCTGTTTTAATAGGGCCCAGCACATAGCAAATCTCCCAGATACTGAAGCTCTCAGCATTAGCAAACATTCTGAAAATGTTGGTAGTTGTCCTCCTGCTCATCAGAACGTAATGTGAAGCAGGACTTACCTACGTTCTCCAAAGGGTTCATTAATCATTGCTCAGTGTTTTACAGTTAGTATGATTTGACCGGCATGCCTCAAGAACACTAATAAAAAAATACAAATGCCCAATTTCTTCTCAGCTAAAGCATCCCATATACTATCCAGGCTGATATAATAAAACAACAGTAAACATGAACAACACAAAAAATACTAAAAAAAAAAAGCAAAGCAGCGTAAATCCCAAACTGCTGCTATTTAATGTCATGCCAGCACTAAGCAATGCAACAATATGCTAAAAGTTGCAGGGGAAGGCTTTTTACCAAATCTGCACAACATAATACAAGAAGCATAGAGTATCATTACAGAGTGTCCTGGTTTTGGCTGGGATAGAGTTAATTTCCTTCCTAGTAGGTGGTATAGTGCTGTGGTTTTGATTTAGTATGAGAATAATGTTGATAACACACTGATGTTTTACTTGTTGCTAAGCAGTGCTTATACTAAGTCAAGGACTTTTCAGCTTCCCATGCTCTGCCAGGTGCACAAGAAGCTGGGAGGGAGCACAGCCAGGACAGCTGACCCAAACTGGCCAAAGGGATATTCTATACCATATGATGTCATGCTCAGTATATAAACTGGGGAGAGTTGGCTGGGGGGCAGAGATCGCTGCCCGGGGACAGGCTGGGCATCAGTCAGCAGG
>NW_009228260.1:0-2547 GCF_000690835.1 Fulmarus glacialis | reverse complement strand
ACCTGGGTTTTAAACTGCCGTTATGCTCAGTGAATCAGAGTTCAATTTCATAAGTGATCTTAAAATAGTAGGCAAAGAATTAGTTATGCTACAGAGACAATCCAAAGAGAGTGCGTCTTTTTTTTTCTAGTCTGGTTTCTTCCAAAGTTGTCTTTGTAAACCTTGACAAACAGTGTGATGTTAAAGAATCTCAGCTGTGTTAAAATACCTCTAATGAGCAGCCTTGCAAATCCCTCGTATAATGATGAACTGTCCCAAGATAATAGCAAAATACCCTGATGGAGTCTAGTCAACCAGCTTTTACTCCGAGGATGCATTCTGACTTACAGAGGCACTGTGAAAGTCTTCTATACTCCACTGGAGTGCAATTCTGAATAGTAATTTCCATTATTTCAGAAGGAATTCTGCATGCAGAGTGCCTGCAGAGTCAGGCTAACGTTAGTATTTGTAGCAAGTAATCCACCGTGATATTTGATTTCTCAAAAGAAAGTGTTATTTAGTCTCACCATCAAAAATACAAAAGGTAAACGTGAAACAACCAGGCAAGACTGTGACAGTTTCCCCACACAGTAGTGTATGGCTGTAACACAAAATTATTTTCCCATAAGAAAGAACCAGGACAGGACCTGGTGGAGGACAGTGGAGACTGGTGACGAGTGGCGTTCCTCAGGGGTCGGTATTGCGACCAGCACTGTTTAACATCTCTGTTGGCAACATGGACAGTGGGATTGAGTGCACCCTCAGCAAGTTTGCCGATGACACCAAGCTGTGTGGTGCAGTCAACACACTGGAGGAAAGGGATGCCATCCAGAGGGACCTTGACAGGCTTGAGAGGTGGGCCCACGTGAACCTCATGGAGTTCAACAAGGCCAAGTGCAAGGTCCTGTACATGGGTCGGGGCAATCCCAAGCACAAGCCAAATACAGGCTGGGCAGAGAATGAATTGAGAGCAGCCCTGAGACAAAGGACTTGGGGGTGTTGGCTGATGAGAAGCTCAACATGACCCAGCCATATGCGCTTGCAGCCCAGAAAGCCCAAGTATCCTGGGCTGCATCAAAAGAAGCATGACCAGCAGGCTGAGGGAGGAGATTCTCTCCCTCTACTCCACTCTCATGAGACCCCACCTGGAGTACTGCATTCAGCTTTGGGGCCCCCAACATAAGAAGGACATGGAACCTGTTGGAGCGAGTCCAGAGGTGAGCCACAAAGATGATCAGAGGGCTGGAGCACCTCTCCTGTGAAGACAGGCTGAGAGAGTTGGGGTTGTTCAGCCTGGAGAAGAGAAGGCTTCGGGGAGTCCTTATAGCAGCCTTCCAGTACTTGAAGGGGGCCTACAAGAAAGCTGGAGAGGGACTTTTTACAAGGGTGTGTAGTGATAGGACAAGAGGTAATGGCTTTAAACTGAAAGAGGGTAGATTTAGATTAGATATAAGGAAGAAATTCTTCACTATGAGGGTGGTGAGGCACTGGAACAGGTTGCCCAGAGAAGTTGTGGATGCCCCACCCGTGGAAGTATTCAAGGTGAAGTTGGATGGGTCTTTGAGCAACCTGGTCTAGTGAAAGGTGTCCCTGCCCATGGCAAGGGGTTTGAAACAAGATGATCTTTAAGGTCCCTTCCAAACCAAACCATTCTATGATTCTATGATTCTATGACCTGCGTCATGGTAATTCCACTTTTTTCAAATGCTGGAAGAAATCCCCTGAAAAACTTACGTGGCCATAGGATTTTCCTATTTGTGTCTTTTCTGAGATGCTAGTCTAAATCTATTCTTTTTCAGTTTAAAATCATTACCCTTTGTCCTGTCGCAACAGGCCCTGCTAAAAAGTTTGTCCCCATCTTTCTTATAAGCCCCCTTTAAGTACTGAAAGACTGCAATAAGGTCTCCCTGAAGCCTTCTCTTCTCCAGGCTGAATTACCCCAACTCTCTCAGCCTGTCTTCATAGGAGAGGTGTTCCATTTCCCTGATCATTTTTGTGGCCCTCCTCTGGACCCGCTCCAACAGGTCCATGTCTTTCTTGTGCTGAGGGCTCCAGAGCCAGATGCAGTACTCCAGGTGGGGTCTCACCAGACTAGAGGGGCAGAATCGCCTCCCTCGACCTGCTGGCCACGCTTCTTTTGATGCAGCCCAGGATACGTACGGTTGGCCTTCTGGGCTGCAAGTGCACATTGTCGGCTCATGTCCAGCTTTTCATCCACCAGTACCCCCAAGTCTTTCTCAGCAGGGCTACTCTCAATCCCTTCATTCCCCACCCTGTATTGAAACTGGGGATTGTCCCGACCCAGGTGCAAGACCCTGCACTTGGCCTTGTTGAATCTCATAATGTTCACACGGGCCCACTTCTCAAGCTTGTCTAGGTCCTTCTGGATGACATCCCATCCCTCAGGCATGTCAACCACATGACTCAGCTAGGTGTTATCTGCAAACTTGCTGAGGGTGCACTCAATCCCACTGTCTATGTCATTGATGAAGATATTAAACAGTACTGGTCCCGATAGGGACCCCTGAAGGACAACACCTGTCACCAATCTCCATCTGGACATTGAGC
>NW_009228259.1:26887-27115 GCF_000690835.1 Fulmarus glacialis | reverse complement strand
GGCGCTTCCCCGCTACCTCCTGCTCCCGGGGGCTGTGGGCACTACCCCGGGCCCCCCGCGCCCCCCGGGCTGGGAACCAGCTGGCCGCCGGCCGCCGGGTCGGCAGTGATCTTCGGTTAGGGACAAGCAGTGAGTCCACGGTAAGTTGACAACGTACACACGCGCACGAGCGCACACACACACGGGAACACCTCTTTCCGTTTCCAGGATGGATTATTATTTTGTTTT
>NW_009228259.1:25295-26757 GCF_000690835.1 Fulmarus glacialis | reverse complement strand
CATGCAGTGGTCAGCGAAGTCCTTTGGTAGTTGCCAGAGCGGCACCCGGATAGGACGGCAGGGAGCTGCAGAGACATCTGAGGACACTTTCACCCGGTCCACGAGCAGAGAGGGGAGCAGAGTGAGCAGGAAAAGCAGGGCAGGGAGGGAGGGCGAAAGAAGAAAAGAAAAGGAAGGTGGTTTCTCTGGACAGGACGCTCCATCTCGTGCCTCTCCCTTCCCCGACAGCCCCTTTCTCCTTCTCAGTTTCGACCACTGCTCACTGGTGGTGGGATTGGAGTCTGGTCTCTAGGGTTTGGGTTTGCTTCCCCAACACAACATTGGTTTTGTCTTCATTATTTTTCGTCTTTGTTTTTTTTTTGTTTTGTTTTGTTTTTTAAATATATGATTTGTACATATTTATACGTATTTATACGCTGTTCCCCGTGACATTGGTAAGTGTGCTTCTGTTGGTGAGGAACGGAAGTCACCAGTTAGAGATGAGTCCCAGGAACATCCTTCGTCTGTGGTCACAGTCCCCAGGCAGCAGCGGTACCTCTCCAAATGCTGCCCCATGGCACCCATCAGTTCCTCCCCTCCCACCTCGGCCCCTCGCTGCGTGCCCTCCCCGTCCCCTCCCCATGGAACAAGGGACGTCATGCCATCGAGGTTGGAGACTGACTCATCTGTACTCGCATGGACTGGACGCTGTTCAGGATCTTCTTCTGGTGCCCAGCCAAAGTCACCCCTATTCTCAGGAGGTCTCTGGAAGACAGACAGACAGACGGAGGAATATCAATGGGCAGCTGAGGGTTGGTGTATCTGCTTTGCCGTCTCTAAGTGAGATGAGGGATGTAAGCTCAGCTGGTCCATGCCTCTCAGCAGAACAACCACAGAGCCCAAGCACAGCGCTGTGAGCATCAGCGGGGCGAGGAGGGACCAAGAGCAGGGACAACCTGCATGCTGACCCCCAGATGGTGAACACGGCCACCTCCAGACTCAGGGTGCTTCTGCTGACCACTGTGATGGACACCCACACCTTTCCCCTGCAGGTGCCTTGCCCTGACCTCCCCACCTCCCCGCAACCCCAACTTGCCCCAGGCAGCACCCAGCTTTCAGCCAGCCCCGGCACGGCACCCAACTCACTCGGATGTCATCTGGGCGACGAGCTGCAGGGAGGTGAAACCAGCAGTCAGGAAGCTGTCCCTGTACTGGCTCATCTTCACGGCACTCAGCCAGTCGTCTACTGAGGTAAAGGCAGTGAAGTCGGGGATGGAGCGGTCGAGGAGGGGCTGAGAAGGCCTGCAACAGGACACACCGCTGGGGACAAGCCCGGCCGGCACCGCGGGGCTGCCATGCACAAGGTGTTCACGGCAGCGTTCCCCAATCCACCCCCCTTTGCCCCCGTGCTCCCCCCGGCACTGCCCTGCTCCTGGCACATGCCTGAGACAAGGAAGGCCACGAGGAAGGCCTGTCCCATGGG
>NW_009228259.1:24147-25055 GCF_000690835.1 Fulmarus glacialis | reverse complement strand
CGGTCACACGCCATAAAGAATCAATAGCAAAGAATTATTGCTGTTGCACGACTGAAGACTACATGTTCTTTGTCTGACTGTCAGGCAGAGCAAAGACAGAAACCCCCCGTGCCTGACGAACGATTTATGAATTCCTGTCCTTCCCCCCGGCAGCACGAGCAGCTCGGGCAGCCTTTTGCTGCAGCTTGGGCTGTCGACACGAGAGCATCCCCTGCGCGCTGGAAGACTCACACAGCGGTGATGGTAGCCACAGTTTTGAGGCTTGCCGGGTTGCGGATCATTTTATCAAGGGTGTTGACTATCTCGGTGAAGCGCGGGCGGGTGTTGCGGTCCTTCTGCCAGCAGTCCAGCATCAGCTGGTGCAGGGCGGCGGGACAGTCCATGGGCGGCGGGAGCCGGTAATCCTGCTCGATCGCGTTGATGACCTGCAGGGCAGCGAGGGAGAAAGCAGCACGTGAGGATGAGGGACTCGGAGGTCTCACATAGGGAAAACCGCAGCCCCAGCGGGGGGTGAGCCACCCCTGCCGCTCCTCTCCCCGCGCCGAGCTGCCTGTGCGGGCAGAGGTGTTACAGGCAGCACTGCTGCAGGCCGGGAAGGCAGCTGCCAGCCCATTTGATCATCAGCAAAGGGAGCAGGAGGAGACTCCGATGGAGCCGGGGCTCTCGGAGGTTAATCTCCTCTCTGATGCTCCACGCGCCGCAGTTCCTCCCGGCGGAGAGCTGCCACTCATTATCTCGGTGGATCGCATCGGAGTACAGCAGTCCAACTACCAAAGCTCTGTCGCCGCTCGTAAACCCTCTGAACATTTTCAAAGGCCCTGCAGCTTCCTGAAGTCCAATTACCAGCCCACTGGCTTTTCATCCCAATTTCCCTCCTTGCATCCTCTCCCTCACCAGCCTGTTTCATC
>NW_009228259.1:18862-24112 GCF_000690835.1 Fulmarus glacialis | reverse complement strand
CAGGCAGGGCTTTCTTTTGGGAACGAGCCCCCCCACGCCCCCTGGAGCTGCTTGGATGACCCCCAGTGCTTACGTCTTGGTTGGACATGTCCCAGTAGGGCCTCTCCCCAAACGACATCACCTCCCACATGACGATGCCATAGCTCCAGACGTCGCTGGCCGAGGTGAACTTGCGGTAGGCGATGGCCTCCGGCGCCGTCCACCTGACAGGGATCTTCCCCCCCTGTGGAAAAAGGGAGAGCAGCTGAGAAATTACTCCCTTGGCAGAGGAGCCCGCACACCCGCGAGCCAGGGTTGGAGCCATCCCGCACACCCCTGGCCGCTGGTCCCCAGGGACCCCGCTGAGGAGCTGGCAGGTGGTACCCGATGGGATGAGGAGGTGGGAGCCCAAAACACCTCCATGAATTTATCTCGTACCTGCACCAAAGGGTTTAGCTAAACTAAACAAAAGGGTTTTTTCCAAGGGTTTATCCCACCCAGGTGTCACCCCTAAGTGACACCTTCTCTCTCTGGCTGCTCTGCAGGACCTGGCACATCGGTGGCCCATTCCTGGATCCCTTCCTGGGGAGACATCAGGTGACAATGGCTACACAGGACCGCACTAGCACTCAGATAAGGAGCTGCAGGTATCCCCGTTCCTCGGTTTTCAATGGAAACAAGGTCTAACCAAAGAGCATCCTCTACGGCATCGTCTGGGCTCCCACAGCTGCTGGAAGGTCCTTCCAGCCTCATCTTTGGGGCAGGAGGCAAAAAGCAAAACACATTTAAGCCCCAAAGGAGGCTTGGAAAGCACTGGAACAGGAAAGCGCCTTCGGCAGAGAGCCCTAATTCCTCCTGAAAGCTCAAAACCACTCGGCGTCTCAAGCCACTCCATGGAGCCGGGGCAGGCTGCAGGTCCAGGCAGGACAGCCCTGCTGCTGCTCAGGGAAGGGCTGGAGGCCGCGCCGAGGGGGCAGGGATGCTGCGGAGGGGCAGCACATGCAGAGGGACTCCTCCCTGGGCAAGCACCGCTGAGATAACAGCAAAAAAGCCAAGCGATGAAGGAAAACCACAGAAATGCCCGGTATTTACTCGAGGCAGAATTGCGTTGTAAATCGTTTAGCACAATTGTTTTCCATAGCCTTTCCGACGAAGCGTCAGCTGCTCTTGAAGGATGAATGGCAAAAAATTTTATTTGAATAACTACAAATGGAGAAATTAACTGCTAGGTTGTTTTTCCTGCCTTTTCCCCAGAGCTAGAAACCTGCTGTGGGAGGCAGAGTGATGTAATCGCAGGCACAGCATCACTTCCCAGCTGCCGGGGAGATCTATTATGGCCTAAATTAAATAAAAACACAGATGAGATAATCTCTTTTATCTCTAAAGGTGGGGAAAGGCTACTTCATGCTGCATCCTAGTAGCCACTGCTGGGATCTTGAACAAGAAATAAATGATGTGTGTCTGCTCAAAGGCCGCTGCCTGCAGGACGGGTATGGGCAGGGAGAGGGGCAGGACCAGGGAGGGGGGAAGCGTCCCGCGAGCAGGAGAGGAAGAGCGAGGGGCTGCAGCCGGGCCAAAACACGAAGCCAGCCTGAAAGGCACCTCTGTGGGTTTCCCATTTTGGAGGCTGGAGCTGGCCCCGGCACCTGGGCACAGCTCGGCAGCCCAAGACGCTGCTTCTGCAGGAGTCGGTGCAGCCTTGTGCTTGCACCCAACACACGCTCTTTTAATTACTCAATTAGATGAGGTCAACGGTTGCTCATCCCCTTCTCCTCTCTTCATCCTCAACACCAATAAGGGTCTCGCGAGCCCACTGGCAGAAGGATGGCCATGGTGGGGAGCCAGGGGTTCCCCCGGGGCAGCAGGGAGCAAGGGGAGAGCGGGACCTTCATTACCTACAAATGAGTTAATTAAGGAGAGAAGGGTGGCTGGGGAACAGCAGAGCTCCTGTTAGGCTTGTCTCTTTAATTAATGCCTGGAACAAGTTTCCAGCAGAGAAAGGCAGGCCAGGCCTGGAGCGCTGGGGGAAGGGGAGTTAAAACGCCATCGCTGTGCCATCGGGAGATGCTGTGATCTCCCTGCCTCCCCTTCCTGGTCTCTCCAGGGACTTCTCCATGCACCTTCCCTTCACGGAGGAGAGGGAAGAGGTTTATCTGGAAACTGCTGAGGGCAGAAAGGTGCTTGGGGAAGGAGAGAAGCAGAAAACTCACGAAAGGGAGGAAGAAAAAGGAGGGAAAAGAGGACAATGGGTGGGAACCTCAGCCAGGGTCTCTGGGCCACGAGTCTACATGGTGGGAACCCTCCTGAGATGCTCCCACCCATGGTAGAAGCTCCGGGGCGTACATCCAGCGCCCTTCTCCCAGATTCAGCTGGCAGCGGGTGCAGGGCAGGCACGGGGGACGCTGAGCAAGACAAAATCTTGCGAGAGGTACGTACCAAGGAGCTGGTGTAGGTAGGGTCAGACGTATCGTCCTGCAGATAGCGCGAGAGGCCGAAGTCCGACACTTTGCACACCAGGTTGCTGTTGACCAGGATGTTCCTGGCAGCCAGATCTCGGTGCACGTAATTCATCTCTGCAAGATACTTCATCCCAGCAGCAATTCCTCTGAGCATGCCCACCAGCTGGATCACTGTGAACTGCCCGTCGTTTTGCTGCGATAGGAAAGAGCAGGCATCGGGGTGAGCATGCAGACCCCACCGTGGGACCAGAGCCACTCACCCCCAACCTTAGGAGGATGCTGCACCTCCCAAGAAGACTGCCCAGCGGCCTTGCCCTGCCTGATTAAAGCAGAGGTACGCCAGCACCAAAACACACGTGTTTTGGGGGTGTACGGCACACTGCAACCCCCTCCCGAGTTGAGGAAACAGGCTGAGGAAACAGGGATTTACAGGACGGGATGCCAACACCTCATTCCTGAATCCCACAGCTGAACATCAGCCCACAAGGCCCCACCTTGCCTTACCCGCAGGAACGAGTCCAGGGCCCCGTTCTCCATGAACTCTGTGATGATCATGACCGGTCGGCTTTTGGTCACCACCCCTTCCAGCCGAATGATGTTGGGGTGGTCGAACTGCCCCATGATGCTGGCCTCGCTCAGGAAATCCCGGCGCTGCTTCTCGGAATAGCCAGCTTTAAGCGTTTTGATGGCCACGTAGATCTCCCGCTTGCCAGGCAACTTCAGGCGTCCTTTATACACTTCCCCAAACTCCCCTGTAAGAGCAAGAGCATCCACTACCACCTCCTCCTCCACATAAAACATTGCAAAGAGTAATGGTACCTTGAGCTGCTTGGTCTCCAAACCAACCAGCTGAGAAATGTCAGCCAGTTAACACTTCAGTGATGCTCTCCTCTATAAATCTATTCGCCTCTCCTCTTTAAAAGGGGCAATGTCTGCCGCTGAGGACGTGTTTGGGCTTGCAACCTTCTCCAAGGTGACAGAGCCCAGCACCGACAGAAGCAGAGGCTGGGGATGCTCTTGCAAACCCCCACAAGAAGGATTTGCAGAGCGAGAGCATCAACATTTATGGACTACCTCAAATATAAGGTGTCGGCGGTTGCCTTTTTATATATCACTTATCTTGGAATGGAAAATAATTGGCCTGTTTTCATTGCTGCCCTCTGATTTAAAATACAGAGAAAGCATCCTCTCATTTTCAGCGGGAGAGCTTTTCCTTCGCCAAGGCAAAATTTGCCTGTGGAGGGATTACATTTAAGCCAGCTTTGCAGCCACTTTGCCTTGATGAGCAGCAAAGGGCAGCTGATACATCGCTGAACTTGATCCCGACTGAACTAGCTCATTGCTTCTTTGCAGCTTCCCCCCTGGCTTCTCACTTTCTCTTCTACGAGTATGACACAGTTACTTAAAAACGGCAATAAAAGCAGCACAGATGACATACAGATACGTGCACGCGTGTGTATATATACATACGTGTGGGAATGTGGCACAGACTAGAGCGAGATCTGGCTTTTTCTTGTTATCTCATGGAAAAGCCAAGTAGGAAATCCCGAGAGGCCCCACGGTCACCCAGCGAATACGTTCATGGAGCTTTTCCCACCTCAGAGGAACTTTGAGAGCAGAAACCAACCTCGTGTCCGCCCTAACCCACCACAAAGCCAGGAAAGCCTGATGTCTCGAGGCTTCCTTGAGGGTTTCCCGGTGAAGGACCATGTGTGCACCCCCAGAAACACGCTCCAGGTGGGTGTCTGGCCACTCAGGAGCGGCGGAGAGGGCAGGGAGAGAAGGGCGGCAGGGGATGGCGAGACCCACCTGCTCCAATGACTTCTTCAATCTTCACAAAGGATACATCGATCTCCTTGGCGAACTCTCGGACTGCCTCATTGGGGTCCTCGTAAGTGAAGGGGTCGATGTAGATCTTCATCCCTGGAGACCCTTGTTGCAGGAAATATGGGAGCAAAAGCAAAAGGGAGAGGAATCAAGAGCAGTTGTGCCACGGCCAAGAACTGGAGACCCCCGCGTCCTCAAACCCTCTGTACCCCCGTTAAGATGGCTGCTATCGCTGTGCTCACCTGCGCCACCTCCATAGACCCTTATCATCCTCTTCGGTCCCCCCGCTCCACCCGACCCTCCCCTGTATCCCCTTCTCTCCCTCTCCGCCCTCCGCTCCTCCGCCGTTATCCTTCCTCTTCCTCCTCCCCGTCGACGGGGAGCAGTTACAGACCTGAACTACAATTAGCTGGCTTTACGGTGAGGGCTTTACGAGGCTCCATGCGTTAGTGAAGAAATATTTATTTACCCAAAAAGGCCTCTGATAGCTTTGTGGCGGCTACTAAATTGATGCAGCAATTATAATCAACAACCTGTATGGAGCCATAAAATACAGCTTGGCCGGCCTCCGTGACAAGTGTGCGGTCCCTTGCACAGGGGCAATGCGCGGCAGCAGGATCTGGCCACGCCGCAGGGAGACGCAGCAAGCGGGCTCTTGCCCTTTTCAAATGGGGGAAAAACCAAAACAGGCCCCCGAATTCCCCAAGTGGGGTTTGCAGACATCGTGTTTGGATGCCCTGGGGCTTGCAGAACTGCCGTGGGGCACAGCCACGGGGCAGAGTGCGGCCACCCCTGTCCCCGGGGCTCAGCGGGGCACCGGCGTTATACTGCGGTCCCCACAGGGGACCCAGAGAGGGCTGCGGTGCCCCTTTGGGGGTTCAGCCTCCCGTGCCATTTCTCACCCAAAAAGGGGACCAGCGATGGCATAGCAGCTGCCTCAAGGTCATCTCTGGAGATGACCAGGAGGGACATTGCTGCCCAGTCC
>NW_009228259.1:6866-18738 GCF_000690835.1 Fulmarus glacialis | reverse complement strand
GGGACCACAGCATCGCCTCTGCGCGGCTCTGCGTCGGGAATCTAAATCAGCTCCCGGCTGCTTTGCAAGTTTGCCAGCAAGTAATTCGGGAGGAGGCATGAAAGCCTCGCAGCGGGGCACTGCTGGTGCAGAACAGCCACCAAGGGAGAACCGCTTGCGGGGCCCCCAGGACTTGGGAGGGACCAGACAGGAGCATCCTCATCCCCAAAAGGGGCGTTTGGGGCAAAAGCTCTGCGCCTCGGAGGCGGGCGGGGAAGGCTGCAATGAAGCCATCTGTGCATCTCCCAGTTCATAAATCCCTTTACGGCTCTGTCTCATACACTTTAACTGCCCCATAAATTTTTTTACAAGAGCAGCTGATGCTTCAGCCAGGATTACAAAGGGATTTACAGGATCGTAACCAAAACTGACTCACTGATCAAAATACTGAAGAAATAAAGGAGACAATAATGCCGAAGTTTCCTGCCCACTGTCAACACAGGCTGGTTTTCAAACACCCTCTGATGTGCCCCGGGGTCTGCCCGTGGGCTCAGTAAACAGCAGGTTCAGCTCCCCCCTAATCCCCATCCCATCCAAATGAATGGGATTAGGGCACCTAAACCCATTTTTCCTTGGGAACAAATATCATCGGGACAGAGAAAAACCCTTGCCTGCTGAATCGCCGCCGCTTCAACAGGGCGCTTTCCTTACTTCCCCTATCTCGAAGCTCCTGGCGAAGCAGTGGCAGAGAGAAAGCGTGAGAAACTACAACCTGAGAGACCCCACCTCACCCCAAAACCCACCCGGGGAAGTCCTTGCCAGCAGCAGGCAGCCAGCGATCCCCGGGGGGGCTCCCGGGAGGGACGGCGGAGCTGCGCCGGGGAGGCTGTAATTGCCGTGCCACTAAACGCGCGGGTGATTTGTTCCGGCGGATGCACCCGTTACTCCATTAGTCGCTCGCCACAAATTTCCCACCTGTTTTGCTCAAGCATCTGCAATAATCGAGTGCCTGGAGGCTTGCTAACCTTGAAAGAGTTTTGCTGCGCGACCGGGAGCCCCGGCACCCCCCCGCTTTCAGGCACCGATCCTCACATCGCTCAGCTTTAAAAACTAAACACAGACACCCGCTTCATTGCTTTCCTACCTGGTTTGAACACCCTGGATTTTGGGGTGCTTGGGGCGAGCTAGGGATGCACGCGGCGTGGGGAATGTTTCAAAACCGGGGGAAAACAGGAAAAATAAGTCCGTCTGCAGCCCGGGTTTAGCCATCAGGCATCAAATAAATCTTCCCCCAGCACCCATGGTGCAGAAATGCAAAGAAAAGAGGGAGGAAAAGCACAGGTCTATCATATTTAAGTATCACCTGGTGATGTTTGGAAAACAGTTTATCGTTTGCAGGGAGGTTTACGGCCCCTCACAGTCCCACCATCACGTTGGGAGGGTTTGGTATGAAGCTGAGAAGGTCAAAAGAGATCTAGCGCGCTGCTGCCAGCTTGGTCGGGCTCTCCTGGCTGCCTCCAAAACTCTTCCTTCCCCGTCAGCCCTCCCGTTTTCTCTGCCAGGCTGATCGCTCCATCTCCATCCCTCCTCTCCGCTCACCCATCCCACTCCCCTCTTCCCCAGCTGTCTGTCACCCATCCCTGCATCCCGCCACCAGCCCTTTTCCCCAAGCAGGTGCCCAGGACCCAGGGACTGTTTCTTCCCACAAGGCAGCAAAATGCACCTGGAAGGCATCTCTAGGAGAGTGTAAATGGGATTTACATCCCATGGGGACAGGGCACGGAGCCTGCGGGCACCACATGGCAACTCCTCACCCCCTGGAGCTGCCGCTTTGCTGCTTTATTATCATTTCCAGTGATCACAACTGCCCGCTGGCTGCTTTACCAGGAGCTGGAGAGCACCTGAGCACACGTTATCCACAACAGACACCTCGAATTTATTCTTGTGCACAGCTCCACCAACCGCAAAGGTCTCTTAGGAAAAGAGAGCTCAGGCTCTCCCAGTTGTTTGCCAAGGCAATCAGCAGCCCAAAACCAGCTGAACCTTCCGAGTCACTGGCCACGCATTCTTCCCAGAGCAGGGTGCAGGGCAAGCATCAGCCACGCAGCCAGGACAGCAGCAATGCCGGCCACCAGCCCGCACTCCCCGGCCACGTTCCCAAAATCCAGACTCCCTTTAGCGCTAAGAGCAGCCCAGCACCGATCCTGGCCCGGGCAGAGGCTGTGGCAGGAGATCAGGAGCTCATCCCCCCTCCACACACTGTCTCTCTCCTTCCTCCCTCCTTGGGAGTCTTCACAGCATCCTCTCCCCATCCCCTGTCCCACTACATCCCCCTGTCCCTTACATGCCCCTGTGCCCCCAAATCCGTCCCCATCTCCCAAATCCCCCCTGTTGCTCTTCTTTTCCCACCCACAATGCTGCACCACTGCAAACCCCCCCCAGACACCCTGACACACAGCTGTGGACATCTCTACTCCCACCCTACGGTCCTCTCCGTCGGCCCCATGGGGCTTTCATCCCCCGACCGTGCACATTTGAAGGTGGAGGAGTGGGGCACACGCCAGGTGCAGGTTTAGGAGGGTTTCCCCTGCCCGCTTTTCCCCACTCACCTCGCCCGGTGCTGTAGTGCTGTAATTTATCGCTGTACACTGCCTCCTTGCTGTAGGCGCGCTTCCTGGGAGAAGAGGGGAGAAAACAGCCAGGCTTGAGGAACCAGCGGCTTATGACGGCCCCGAACCTCTCCCCTGCCAGCAACACTCGGCGAGCGGTGGCAGCTCGGCGCTCTCTCCAGCTACAGGGGTACCCCGTCCCTCCCCTCCTATCCCAAATCTCTCCTAGCTACGTCTTACCACCTCCACCTTCCAGGGACACAGCATCCCACGGGGACCCACCTGCTGCAGACGATGGAAATGGCCACCAGTGAGACGATGAAGACCACCCCGGCCGCCGCGGACCCCGCGATCAAAGGCAGCTGCTCTCGCAGCTCCGACTTGTAGTCATCTGCAAGAGAAGAGGGACTGGGTGAATTCTCCCTTGCACGCTCATGGAGTAAGAGCAGCCTCCTGGGAAAGGGTCCCGTAGTGCCCCCTCTGACTCCGTGGGTGCTGCTCCCATGGGAGGGTGGTGGGACAAGGGGGATCCAGGTGGGAGCGTTGGTTGAGGCAGGTGATGAGCTGGTGCTGCGTTGCATGGGGAAGGATTGTCACGTTCGGCTCACACATACTTTGGGTTAAAAATATGGAAGAGAAGGTCCTGGGAATGAAGTCAAACCCATGTGCATGGGCCCACTTTCCCAAAGAGATAAGTTCACAAAGTGGCTTTGTTCGCGCCTCTGGGGTTTCTCTTCCCTCAATAAATTTAAACCTGTTGGCCGTTTTGACCAAATTTAACATGGGGTCTCACAGATATAAAGTTCCTACAAGTTGCAGGAAAGGAGGAAGAGAAAAAACCCCATTAATAACCAAACCAGCCGGGGAAGGCTGCGCCAGGAGTTCACCCATATTAGACACCAGAGAGTTCTCCATGCAACAGTTAACCTTGAGAGAGATCCAGGAGAACCCGAGCACCTTCGCTGCAGATCTGCTTGTAGGTTTTTACATCTCGACAGATGGCATAAGCCAACTCCTTTTGCAGAGCCACAGCAACCACAGCACCCCTTCCACACCGAGCATCCCTCAAACTCCCCGCATCCCCTTGGCCACCCCCTGCGTCCTTCAGCAGCAGGCTGGGGTGAAAGCCGAGGTGGCACAGGGTGGACTGGACACACGTGGAGGAACCCCAAGAAAGCCACTTGCAACCTCCATGTGTCTCCCCGCATTTTCCCCTTCTCCTGCCCTGCCCCATTAGCGGGGTGGGTACCCGCAGTGGGCAGTATTGGGCAGACCCCACACTCCTGGGGGCTTCTGCAGCCCTCCAGAAACAGCCCCCTCTCCAACTGTCCCCAGCAAAGTCTGCCAGGCTGGGCCAGCAGCCACAAGCAAGGGTTAAAATAAAATTCACTCCAAAAGAAAGCATTTAGCACCCTTTTATCTGTATTTTTCTAGTCCACAGTTAATTACTAGCAACTAGATTTCTCTCTCGCATGCCGCTTAAATCCTGAGAAATTCTCATCTAACAATCAATTATTATTTAATAATCTATACTAACCATTCTTATTAAATTTCAATTAATTGCTTATTTGAAGCAGGATTTTCTTCTCGCTTCTCTAATCCTGAATATTCGAGGCATTGGGCGAGTTTATTACCATTTCCTTCCCTTCGGTTGCCCTGCGTGGTTTTCCTCTTCCCGCCCTGGCTGGCACTCGACATGAGCGCGAGCACGGGGCAACTCGGTTTTAGAAAAGAAGAAAGTTTTAGGAAAGACAGCCAAGAAGGGCTGGGACCCATGGGTGTCACCTAAGCGGAGCAAGAACCACGGCAGCAGCGGCACAGAAGGGGCTCTCTGCAGGGACTTCAGCTGCCCCAGGGGTAGGAGGACCACAAAAGGAGCCTTGCTTCACTCACTGACTTCTAGATTAGTCCTGAAGCTGGGATTAATGAAAAACCCTCCCGTGAGTTATTAGTCTCTAAAGGGACCTAGTGTTTGTGGGTGCAGGGAAGGGCTGGGGTCAGAACGACAGCACGATGCTGACAAGGAGGCCAGAAGAAGCCGTGAAGATCGTGAGCTGGCCCTTTCCCTTCCACACACCACCTCAGGGTGGGAAATCAGCTTCCAGTGATGGGTCTGACCCTTCCAGCTTTGCCCTGATGGCTCAGATGCAGCTTTGAGCACCCCAGGAGAGCATCCCTGGAGAGTATCCCAGGAGCCTTTCCTCCGGGGGTCTACGACCCTCCGCTCCTCCTGCCACGCCGGACTCACAGCCAGTGGCAGGGGAGTTCTGCCACCACGGTCAGAGGCAGGAAAGACAAAACCGCAGCTAAATAGCAGGGGAGAAAACAGAGCTAAGAGATTTAAAGCAGATTACTCCTCCAGCTGGCGATTAATAAGACATCGCTGTAAATCACCTGGCTTTTGCCACGCTGCCCGCTGGGAAAGAGGTTTGCAGAGACAAGTTCGTTTAATCCAATTAAAGCCCGAAGCTGTCGCTGGAACGACAACCACCCCCTTCGCCTCCCTGTCCCCCCCTTCCAGACTCACCGTCCGTCAGCGTCTGGAAGCACATCTTCCCGCTGTACTTGCCGTAGCCGGCCACGGTGCGGGCTCGTACCTGCACCACGTACACCATGCCGGGTCGCAGCCCCTCGATCCTGGCCGTGTTGGTCTGGCTGCGGGCCATGGAGGAGTTGTACTCGTTGTGGTCCTGTGGGCACAGCCAAGAGAGACCGTCAGCATTGGGGACAATGTACCCTGCAGCCCACCCATCCCCGTTGATAGCAGGGATGAGGTTTATCTGCAGGGGGATAAAGCGGTGGCACTGGCTCTGCTCCACGAGGACAAGCGCCGGAGCCTGGGCAAGGTGGCTCAGACCCTCCTGGTTGCCCTCGATCCCCAACATGGAGGATCCTGCAGGAACAGCACCCGCAAGCTCTGCCCGGGCTCCGGGGAGTTGGGGAGGTCCCCACAGCACGTGCCTCCCCAGCAGCCCACTGGTCCCACCGTGCTGAAGACCATGGAGCAGTGAGGGGAAACAATAAGAGCATCCAGAGCAAAAACACTCATGAGTAGCAAATTCCTCATCTTCAAACCACTGATGTTCCTGCACATTTCAGAAACGTCATGCAGTTACGGAAACACCGTAACACGTCCCACACGACCCCACTCAAGCAGGTTCAAGGGCAGCTTGCCTCTGCCGAAAGCCCCAGCCCCTCCAGTCCCTGCTCCAATGGCAGGGGTCCTTGGGCTAAACCTTGGTGGAGATATCGTACGTCTCGAATCTCATTTTTTGCAACATTCCCCAGTGATTTGCCATAAAGAGGCTGCTGCTGAAATCAGCTAATTATTCACATTTAGAGGAATTCATTAAAGCTGGCAAGACACGGGAGGGATGGAACAGCTTGGGCTCGGCACGGTTCACCACAAGGGTCGAGAGCGTGTCCCCTGCGGGGAAGGACAGCTGCCAGTGAAAGAGACCCGGTGGCAGGCAGTGATCCGGGACAGGGACAACCCTGATAACCTTCGCTGGTCCTGACCGTCCCCCTCCTTTCCTCCTGACGCTGTCCCCACGCTCTGGGTCCCTGCTCACCCTCGCAGCTACCAGAGCCAAGGCAGCAACGGGCACTGATGTGCTGGAGAAAACGCTGCCCACTGGGGAGGAATTAGCATCTGCAGCCGCAACATAGAGTCATAGAATCATAGAATCATTAAGGTTGGAAAAGACCTCTAAGATCATCCAGTCCAACCGTTAACCCAACACCCCCATACCCACTAAACCATGTCCCTAAGCGCCTCATCTACACGTCTTTTACATACTTCCAGGGATGGTGACTCCACCACTTCCCTGGGCAGCCTGTTCCAAGGCCTGACCACTCTTTCAGTGAAGAAGTTTTTCCTAATGTCCAATCTAAACCTCCCTTGGCGCAACTTGAGGCCATTTCCTCTTGTCCTATCACTTGTTACTTGGGAGAAGAGACCGACCCCCACCTCGCTACAACCTCCTTTCAGGTAGTTGTAGAGCGCGGTGAGGTCTCCCCTCAGCCTCCTCTTCTCCCGGCTAAACAGCCCCAGTTCCCTCAGCCGCCCCTCATCAGACTTGTGCTCCAGACCCTTCACCAGCTTCGTTGCCCTTCTCTGGACACGCTCCAGCACCTCAGTGTCCTTCTTGTAGTAGAACAACATCGCCTCCCTTCCTCTGGTTGCACGTTGCTCCCACCCTTCAGGCACCCAGGCGCCCATCCCACAGCCTGTCCCACCGCCTGGACTCTTCCCAGCAAAGAGCGTGACTCAAAGCTCATCGACGTTTCCCCTCTCCCAGCACACTCAGGACCCGAGCAGCTTCCCGGCAGCGCCGGACGAAGCTCCACATGCCCTCATCCCACCCTCTGTCGTGAGGTTTCGACCCGAGCTTACCGCTGCCGGCCTGGAGCCCACGGTGCTGCTGACGTCGGGCGTGCAGATGCGGCTCACCTTCTCGTAGTAGCGGATCTCGTAGTCCAGGATGATGCCGTTGGGCTGCTCGGGTTGAGGCCAGGAGAGCGTGATGCTCCTCATCGTGGCGCTCACCTGGTGCATGATGGGGACGGTGGAGGGTGCTGCCGAAGAAGCGGGGAGGGAAGGAAAATTAATGGAGAGGGGTAAGACTGACAGCCCTGGGGAGGGGGAAAATCTCCCGGGCACATGGAGCATCCCAAATCTCCCACGCCTGCGGTTGTTCGCCCCCTGGGACAAGCTCACGCATTTGGGAAGATTTACATGGAGCCAGAGCAGTGAGTCGGCAAGGGAATTCTGGTATTTAAACCAATTATCCTTTTTAATTAGGGACTTAGAAATCCTCGATGTTCCATCTCCCTGGGATTGCTTGCTCCAAGGATGTCTCCCACAGAGGGGCAAAGACAGCAAAGCTCTCCCCAGCGGGACAAACCAAGGCTCAATGACGGTCCCCAGCTCTGCTTGCCATCTTTTGCCGTAACAGCCTCTCTGGGGGAGCCAGCACCACAGGAGCCTGTGCCGCGGCTGCAACTCCACATGCTGTCAGTAATAGGACATAGGAGCAAAAATCTGCCCACCCCGAGGAAGACGACGGAAAACCAGGGCAGGGACACCCCAGCCCAGCAAGGGGACCCCAAGGTACTGGAGTCTGTAGCACGGCTTCAGCTCAGCCCTGGCCTGGAGGAGCTGCTGGGTCCGCTCTTAGGGGCTCTCTGGGGATGCTCATCCTCAGCGCCCAAATGTGCTTCTCCCAGAGTTTTATTTCCCAAGCCCAAACACTTGCAGAACAGTCTCAAACCATCCTTCAGCTCCTCACCTGCCCCGAGGCCACGGTGCAAGGGTGCTCAAAAGGCAGCGCCTCCATCCCTGCAGCCCCCCAAGACATCCCGGGCAGCAAACCACAGGGGTCCCAGGCATCTTGTCGTAGCATCCCCGGAGAAAGCAAGATGCTCGGCACTGGCTGAGCACGCAGCCAGCATCGGGTGCGAGCCTGGCATGGTTTGTCCAACTCCCTTCCCTCCCTGCCATGTATTTCTAAGCCGTCTTGCTGGCCACGCCACACACCATGTTGCTCTGCAAAGCCGCCCCTAGTATTTAAGTTCACACACCAGACCGGAGCTAAGCGAGCAGGTTTCCTAAAATAGCTGCCAGGCACATTGTCCCCACTGCTGCTGCTCCCTGCCCCCTTCTCTGCATGCACTGGAGCAATCCCGGGGCTGCTCTGCGCCTGCCGGGGAGCCGAGCATTCCTGGAGCCGACCACCCCCGGAGCCGAGCATCCCTGGAGCTGAGCATCCCGGAGCCGAGCACCCCCAGCGCCCAGCATCCCCAGCAGCAGCAATACCATCCTTCCAGCAACAAGGACACCAAGCTGCTAAGTTAGCCAGGAGCCACTTTTCAAAAGGCTTTTTGCCCTCCAAGTTATACTTGAAATGGCCACAGCCAGCCAATATGGCCCCGATCCTGCATTTAGTCCTACTAAAAGCCTCCAAGAAAGGTACCCAAGTCTCTCCGCACCCAAAGCAGGGCTGGCATGACTTGCTCGCAGGGTCAGCTCCCTATCCAGTGCAGGCAGCACTGGGCAGGGAAAATGCCTCCTCCCCACGGATCCAGGGCAGAGCTGAGCTCAGCACGACCAGCTCGGGGTGCAGGATCGTGCCGCAGAGGAAACCTGGGGGCGGCAGAAGCCCCGCTCCACGCGGCCGCACTGGGAGATGTCAATAGTCCGGCACCACCTTTGTTTACCTGGCGTATTTAAACCCGTTGTTGTTTTTTTTTTAATCTCTCCACAACCGCTCCGAAAAGATGCTCGTGGGCTGAAATTAAACACTTAGCTTGATTGCTGTTTTGTTCATTGCTGCATTCCCCACCCCGTTAGCATGGGTAGCGGCATGCAGGCGGATGGGGCTGGGGGCAGCCCTGCGGGGTGAGATACACTAAGCAGCCCGGATCCGGCCCCACGTGGGGAAAGCGGGTGGAAAAACCCACTGCAAAGCGAACGGGATTTTTAGAGGGACAGCACCGATCCCGCCCTTGACACACCTGATGCATTTCCATCAGGTTACCCCACAGCCCGTCCTGCGGCACTGGGAGCATTTCCTCATTAATATTCAGCCTTCGCAAGACAAACAGGGAGCGCAAGGCAAACAGACAGATGGACATGGCTGTTCCCAGCTCCCGGGCAGCCCAAGAGTGAGAGACAAGCAAAGAAACACCCCAAAAATCCCACCCCAGGAGAAAAGGCTTGGAGACCAGAGGCAGTTTTGACTGCACGTGGTTCAGGAGACAGCGATGCCAGCCAGGCACAACCGTAGATTTGTATTCCCCAGAGCCGGGAGACTAAAATATTTACGTCAGGTTTCTGCCTCATGCTGTCCCGAGGGAGCAGGTTGGCGAAGGCTGCCTGCGCTACACGCTCGGCACAAAGCAGAAATTACCATCCCCTTTCTCTGCCCAAAGCAGATGGGTTTCCATCCCCTCGGCTCCTTGTGCTCCTCATTGCAGCCTGGGACAGGGTCCCCCCCTTGCCATCTGCACACCCACCCTGTCAGCATCCCGTGTTGGCCCAGAGCTGCTTGTTCAATTCCTGACGCCTGAGCGGGAAGAGGGAGGGAAAGGGGCAGGGGAGCCTGAAAAAGGGGACGAGACGAAAATGATGGGAGAGGGATGTGCCAGAGGAGACGGAGACTGAACTCAGCCCTGGGATGCTGCTCCCCCCATGCTGCGATGCAGCCAGGCTGCGTTTCGAGGCTGGATTCACCCCTCCTCCCTGCTCCCACCTGGGAAAAGGGGGGAAATGGTGATGCCATTTTATCCCCAAGCAATCTAGAGCGGGATAAAAAGCAGATATCGGTCCTCATCCCCTTCCCTCCCACAATCCAGCTCTCGCTTTGCCCAGGGCGCAGGCAACCCCTCCACCTCCCCCGTCCCTCTCCCTCCCTCTTTTCCTGGCCTTTCTCCCCGCTTGCTGCCTTCCCCCCAGCCTGCCCAGGGCAGGTTTACACCCCAGGAGCTTTTTCCTTCGGACTCGGAGCTTGCAACTCATAGTGTATGGCTTAAAACCCCCGGCACCGCGCCATCCCAGGACTCACCGGCTTGGTTGGTGGTGATGTTGACGGAGACGTGCTGCGGTGGGAAGGGGCTCTTGTTGGAAACCCCGTTGACAGCCTGGATCTCGAAGGTGTACGGCGTGTGTGCCCACAGGTTGCTGATGAAGACCCGGGTCTCCGTCAGCCCCAGCTGCCGGGGGACAAAGTCCACATTGTCGTCGCAGCGGGAGCAGGCGCGTCGGTCCGACCGGCACTTCTTGCAGACGATGTTATAGGTGACGTCATCCCGCCCCCCCGTCTCTCGTGGCGGGTGCCACTCCAGGATGATGGACGTCTCGTTGACGATGGAGATGACGTTGCGGGGGCCAGACGGGACGCCTGCAGAGAAGGAGAGCACTTGAGACAGGCTCTTGCCCAAAACGTTACACTCGGCCCTACCAGGGCTCAGCAGGAGCCTCAGGGGGCTCCAGCACAGAGAAGGACACCCCACCGCTCCATCTGCCAGTCTACCCATCACCTCCTGGCTCAGGAGGGATTCGATCTCCGTGGCTTTGCCCAATTTGCCCAATTCTCTCCCCATTGGTAACACCAATCATCCGCATCGCCAGCTGCAGAGAGACATTTCACGGTTGGGGATGGGGACTCCCACGCCACAAACCCACTTAGTCTCCAAAAAAACCCCCCATGCAGAGCGCACACAGATCCATCTGTGAAGGTGGACCCATTTTAATGATCGGGAGATGCCAAGGTAGCTCCAGTGCTCACGTGAAGAAGCACCTCAGATTATCACAGCAAGAGAAACGCCACTTAGCCAGCACCGCGGAGGAACAGAGGAGCAGCAGGCAGAAAGAGAGTCAAAAATGGAAAGTGGTTATTAACGGTTCGATATCTCAAGTTGGGAGCCCAGGTATTTAACGGCACAGAGGAAGGCCCTCCTCCGCGCCTGGCACCACTCGCTGTTTTGCGAGCAGCTTGGACGTTGGCCGAGAGATCAAAATTGCATTGATCAAATCTGCCGGGAGCCATTGCAAATGCTTCAGAGGACGGGAATTGAACACGGCTCCGATTGCACGCGCTGCCGGAACAGGGCCGGAGTCGATAGGGAGCGATTCAGGAGGAATCCAGGTGGGAGAGCATCACTGAGGCACAAACATATGTCTGCCCAAGTCTCGGGAAGGATTTGGGGTTGGCCAGGACAGCTCCACAGCCAAAACCACAAAATCCGGCTGCTGGGTTATATTAAATATGGAAAACGATTAATTACTCGTGCCGGCAGGGCTTGGCGCTGCGCTTCCGAGGAAGAAAAAAGACTTTGCCACGATGCAGGGGGGAGCAATAAAAATGATGGAGGACTTGACCTGTGAGGAAAGGTTAAGAGAGCGAAGCATGCTCCATCTTGGGGAAAACCATCCCGGGGGAGCCCTCCACGTGTGTGTGCTGGGGAACATCGTTAGTGGCTGCAGATAAATTAGCCCCGTTACCGGACGGGAATGGGCTGGGCAGAGGCGGCTTCATCAGCACAGGGGTGACGTGGCTGGTGGGATGGAGAGGCCACCCCATGTGGAAGACCTCCAACTTCGGCCACCGCTGTCAGCCAGCCGGGGGGGGCCGTGGGTGGCCACCCCTGCCCAGCTCCCTGCCTGCGCTGCCCTCTCCCCCTGCTCCCTTAATCGCACCCAGGCAGGCACGTTGGGAGCCTCGCTGAGCCGTTGCTGCGGATACCGCAGATGAAAGCGTTTTGTTCAAATGCCTAGAAAAATG
>NW_009228259.1:0-6839 GCF_000690835.1 Fulmarus glacialis | reverse complement strand
AAAAAAAAAAAAAAAAAAAATTCCATTCCCTTTAATTCTTTCCCCTGTAGCAGAGTAAACGCACGTGTCAGGGTGCAGTCGCCAGCGCAGCGTCCTCGCTGGAAAAGGCTTTCGGGGACTCGAGGCACCACAGACGTCCCGTCATGGGGCTCCCCAGAAATCCCATTAGCAGGTAGTGGAGATGTCAAAGGGGGTTTATGGGAGGGATAGTAGGGGACACGTCAGGCGCAGGAGCGAGGGGAAAGAACATCAGTTCCCTGCGGGGAGCAGACCGGAGGATTTGCAAAGGCTGGGAAGAAGGATCAATAAATAGCAAGTTACCCCCAAAAAGCTGCAACCTGCCTCAGGAACCTTAATCCAATCCCCCTCTTTGTACCTTAAGCAGACAATATCTTTTCAAGCTTTTTTCCAAAAAAAAGGGAGAAAACCGTCTTTCTTCCCTGGCCCAGAGGCAAACCACTGTCTCCCCAAATTCCCCCCCCTTTAATTGCAGTCCCTTCCCTCCCCTGCCAGGGGTACAGGGCAGGAACCGCACTCGCAGACATTGCCCTCGGGAAGGGCTCGGGTCCAGCACCCGCGGCTCCACGCTGTTATTTACTCCTCTGACACAGAGAAACTTTGTCACTGAACAGCTGGCATCTCAAATTAGAGCGTTGTAAAATTAAGCATCGATGAAAAGAAATAAAAATCAGCAAATGGACTTTTTTATACTGTATTCCCATAGCACAGTAATAGTGTAAATCAGCTACGTAACGAGACATAATAAAGATATATAGATTTATCTGCAGTTGTGCTACCTGCTGACTACCTTCGCTCTGATAGCTCAAGTGATCCAGCAAAACACGCAAATCCTTTCCTCGTTTCCGATGTGCATTTTGGGCACTCCCCAGCACCAAGGGTCCAGAGCATCCTCGTGCTAAAGCTCCCCGATGGGCTGATTCAAGGGCCTGGAGCGTATTTTGGGGAGGGAGTTGAGGCTGAGACTGACGTTCCCAGCGGGCTGAAAAGCACAGCAGCTCTTTATTCTCTCCTGGGCTCTTTTCTCACCAAAAGACAGGCTTGAGGCTGCTGCTGCCATCCCAGGCAGTTCAGGCAGACAGCCGAGCAGCGATGCATCACACACAACGCCGCACTGAATACCAATGCTTAACGCACCCTTTCCCCTTATAAAAAAATACTCCATCTGCAAGACTATGAACAAGACAGCAACAGCAGATAACTTTAAATTCTAATTTATCCTAGGGACTATCTCCCTGCCATTACCGCCACTGCCAGGGTGAAGTATAAATTCAAACGGCTGCCAGAGAGGTGGGTTGCGGGGCCGTCCCATCGCTCATCATTTGGTGCATGCCACGGAGGTGTCCCAGGAAAGCAGAGCAAAAGGTGACGAGACATCATCTGCTTATGCCGGCATGGCGGCGAAGGGATTATGTCAGTGCGAGGAGCGTTTCTACAGCACGTGGAGGCAGTGCCGAGCTGTGCGGGGAGGGATGGGTATTCCATATGGGTACCCCAGCCCTCTGCAAAGCTAAACCCTTGCGGTGTATTGACCTCGGCTGGCTGCCAGACACCCACCCAGCTGCTCTCTCGCTCCCCTCTGCAGCAGGATAGGGGGAGAAAGTAACATAAAAAAGCTCACGGTTTGAGACTTTATCCCTGCCGCTTCCCCAGCAGCAGAGGGGAGCGAGACCCTGCAGCCCCCCCTGCCAACCCTGATCTGTTACTCACTGGTGCAGGCAGCTGCCGGCAGGTCGAAATACGCCCGGTAGTAGCCGTTCCGGCATGTGCAGACCGGCGAGGCCTCGGCGGTGGAGCGACTGTTGGAGGGGCACAGCGCGCAGACCCCCGCGCCCCGGCTGGCCTTGAACGTCCCCGCTGGGCAGGCTGCAAGAGAAAGGAGAGGAAAGCGGTTGGGTGCCGAACCATCCCGGGGTAGAGGCGAAAGCAGGTCCTGTCCTTGAAACGGGGCAGAAAGAAAAAGAAAAGAAAGAAATAAAAGAAAGAAGACACAAAAAGACTTCACATCTGTATCAGAGCTAAATGGCACCTAAGTAGCACCTTCCTACGAAGCTAGAATAGCCATAATTTTCCACACTGGCCATGACTTCTTTCTGGAGCCACCAGGAAAACACTGAAATCACTCGGCAATGATACAGTAATTAGCCAGGCAGAGCAAGGGGGCTGCAGCGCTACTTCGCTCCCTACCACTCGTACCCAGGCAGGGGGATGGCGGGGGGCTGCGGGACACCCTTCCCCGGCAGCACCCATGGGGACACGGACACGCAGGGGCAGGACAGCGTTCCCCTTCTGCTGATCTGAAACGTCCCCTTCCGCCACCCCAACGGGATGGCTCAGGTCTCGCATCTCTTTTTCCATGCAAAATTTGAATATTTAATTTAAAAGTTGATGTGACGCCCATGAGAGCGTCTTACGGGTCCATCCCGTTAATCCCCCACAGCCCGTGGCTGGGGCTAATAACCTCCCCAGCCTCCGAGCTCTTCAAGCAGGAAATGGCAACTAATTCATAAACGAGGAGATGCCCCAGTTACAGTTACGGCCAGGCTTTCATCAGTGACGGGGGGCAGGTTTCATCCATCAACCATCTCGCTGCTCTGCAGTTAGAGGGGGAAGATGGAGTGACAAAGATGGGGTCCCTCGTCCCTGCCCCACCCTACCGGCCCTCACCGACTAGGTGCTGATGAAGGGATGCTCATCCATCCTTGACGTCTACCAAAACCCTCAGGTGACCCCTACGAAACCGAAGGCTGCAGAAGGGAACGTCTGTATTTTGGCACATGTACCCGAGGGACCAGACTTCCATCCAGATCCACCACCCGGCTGGGGGGAGACTGTTCCTGGCCTCACACACAGGGGTGGTCCCACCTCTGTTTGGCTCCTGGCTCTGCCCCCATGATGCTGTCACCTCCAAGGCATGGTTCTGCAGAGAAACACCCTAAGTGTCTCATAAACACGGCGATTATTGAGATAATGGAAAGTGCCTCTTAGCCCCTGTCTGCTGCATCAGGATATGAGGCATCTCCTAGCAGCCATGAAGAGGAAATTAATAGGAGCAAGCAGGAGTAACCACTTTGATGCAATTTCCTTGGGAGATAGTGGACCATCTAATCTTTATTGGAGCCCTTTAACCTGTCATTCAAAACTCATGAAGGCCTCTTGCTCACACAGTCTTTCCAGATATTAAAAGATGATAAAAAAGGATAAATCAAAACAATATTGTACAATTTTATTATTCAGGGGATTTTTTTCCCCCGCCTGAGGCACACAGCTGGCTGCGATGAACCATCTCTTTCCAACGGCACTAACAGCTTAGTGGGGACATGGCATCCCAGAGGGACCAGCCACCCTCCCACGCTGCCCTTCCTCCTCCCCACCACAGGAGGACTGCCGAGACCCCCACATTCTACCACAGCCATCCCACACCTATGGCCTCTTACAGAAGCACTTAGGGCCATAACCCACCACCTCATGCAGATAGGCAGCTAGACACGTGGGGTCACCATGCATTGCAGGACACTGGGTGGGCACATGAGGGTTTGAGGGGGAACTTCAGGATGCCAGAGCAGAAGGCAGCCGGATGCAGACCCTTCCCTGATCCATGCACACAGCCATATACCCCATAACAGCACGAAGAAGCACAGAGTTACACCAGACACACAAGGCAGGAGACACAACCACATGTGGACACCAAGACTTTGAGGTGGATCTCCATTTCTTCACCCCTCCCTTCCCACCAGCCCCTCCCCGCAATGTCCCAGGGGCATTGCACTCCCGCCAGCAAGCGTTAGCATCCATGAGACGTGCAACGGGTGACTTGTGGGCTCTAGAGCTGGAGGACGTGTTCAGAAACGTGCCTGAAACATGCTGGGCTCTTTGGAGGAGCAGGAAGGAGAGGGCAGCGGTACCAGGGAATGGCTGCCTGTATTTTGATGGAAGAGGGAGGGAGAAAGACGAGAGGGTCACAGCACTATGAACAGGTCTTGGGTTTAAGCATAGGGGCACGTTGGTGGGTCGATTGAAGGCATTTGTTAATTTTTAATTACAATTAATCCAAGTGATGCTTTGTCAAAATACCTGAACAAAGTACACTCGGCAACCCAGTGTCCTCAGGTTTCTTTTATCACTTCACTTACCCGTAAATTCCTGTAATCTGCAGGCACATGGCTCTTAATTGTTATTATTACCAATTAGCTTTTCTCTCCTGTAATTACACTGTGCTTTCCTAAAGTCTCCCGCAGTTTCGGAGCAGGCTGATGCCTTCTCCTTCCTCCCAAAGCTGCCACAGGCTGCAGCGCTCCACTCTTGCTGTTGCCCGTGTCTCCCCTCTTTCTGGGGGAGCTGAACCATGAACCTCACACCGAAGACGAAGATGAAACCCTCAAGACCCTGCAATGCCGCGGTGGGATTTAGAGAGACCCGCGCAGTGTGGGATCATAATCCTTCAGATGGTAAATGCACAATCCGAGTGTAAGGCTCGGATAGAGGGCTCGAGCCCAGGAGGGAATAATAAATCACCCCACTGACGGCAAGCGCAACGTTTACCTTGATTTAAAGGCTGCTGCAAGAAAGTTTCCTGGAGCTGGCAAGGTCTGGATCTGCAATAGTGTCTAGGACAAGTGCGGGACGAGGATCTGCCTCAGCTTTCCCTGCGGAAACGGGCTCCTTCTGCAGGTGCCCAGGCTGCGGTGCAATCTGCATCTCTTCAGCCCGGAGAAGAATTAATCGATTGTTGATTACGTGGGCTGGATAAGATTAACAATGTGCTTAACTATCCATTTCCTCACGTTTAAGCACTAGGGAGGTGTTTGTAAATGATGAGGCATGAAACCCGGCCGCACCGCTCAGCGGCTTCAGCATTTAAACCCCCCCCCATAACCCAAAGCTGCCTGCGGATCGGTCGTCCTGATTGCACAGCAGGGATGTCACGCACCCCGGCCGGCAAGGGCCAGGGGTCTGCCGGCAGGACCCCTTTCCTGGGGCTGACACAGGCATTTGGGGAGCATCATTGGGGGGCTGCTTAAACCCAGGCTTCTTGCAGCAAGATGTCATCGCTGGAGGTTTGGGGGGGGGAAATAGATGCAAGTCGCTCTCGTGCCCACGGGATGATGGTAGGGGGGGCAGCCGATTCGCCATCCAGGCCTGGATGCAGCTGTGGGACTCCCAGCCAGAGCTGTCCCTCTTACCCCCCAAAAAAGCTTGGGGTGGGGATGCGGCCACTCCCACCCACTGAAGGCACCGCAGATCTGCACCCCATCACTGCTGCCCTCCTCGCTCTGCAGCTTGCACGGGCAGGATGAATTATTGAAGAAGTAGTGGCACGCAGCAGCATTGCAAGGCTTTTTGCTGCTGAAAACTCTCCTGTCTTAACAGCGTGTACCCTGCACCCTTATATTTTGGGTGCCAGGGGTCCTAGAAAGAGCCGGAGGTAAGCGGGATCTCCCTGCTCATCCACCCCTGCTCCTGCCCAAGGCAAGCCACCGTCAACAGACCAGATGCTCAGCGGAAAGGGTGCAAGCACGGGGGTATCCAAGCGTTTCATTCTTCAAACTCAATCCGCTCGGTTAGCACCTGCACTTTTTAATTACTCTCTCAGGGAAGCTTTAGTCAAAAAAAAAAAAAAAAAAAGAAAAAAAGAAAGAAAGGAGACATCTCCTCTATACTAACTTGCTCTATAGCTCCCCGGGGATGCAGAGTGGCGTTTTTCCTTATCAGGTTTTAAAACAGGAGCTTCTGCAAAGAATTACAGACTTCAGCTCACAATTCCCCACCTCCTCCCCCCGGCCCTCACCGGCACCCCGCCGCAGCTCCCTTCACTCACAGCAAACCGAGTCTGCCCCGACTCATCATTCCCATGCCCCTAACGTCCCCGGTGGGGCAGAGCTAACCGCATTTGCCAGGTTTTCCCAAATTCATGCTTTTTTGGGGTTCCCTTTTGGGTCCAACACAAACCCAGTGTCTTTAAGCGTGCCCGTGCACATGCCTATGGTCACACCAGCACAGGAGGTGATGAAAAGATGGGTTAGAAGCAACGAGGTGCTGCACGAGGCAATGCCCTCAAGCAAGCCAGAGGTGCGGAGAGGACTGCCATGTGCAAAGGCACTGGAAAGGCCTGGATCATCCAGCCTTGCTCCAAAAAGACGTGTGGCTGGGGCCACCTCGGGGACATGGGCAGCGGAGAAGGTGCCCTGTTGGGTGTGAGGACACCACGGGCCATGAACGAAGGAGGAACCGCAGGTTATTGCACTTACAGCCCACTGGAAAAGGATTCAAGGCGATTTTTCTCCCTTTCTGCAAACAATGATTTTTCATTAAGGAAACAATCTGGCTCCTAAAACTGACACTTCCTGCAGGAGGCTCACAATTTTTCAATGAACTCCCCCAAAAAAAGAGAGGAGACGCTTGCTAGAAATCCCTTGTACATTTTGCAGACAGCGGACTCATTTAGGGGCATGTTTCAATTCCAAAAAGGAAAAAAAAAAAAAAAGGAAAAAAAAAAAAGCCCATCAATTTTTCAGCCTTCCAATTAATTAGCCCCAATTATGGGTATTTTAGCAGCAAGGCAGCTCTCCTCCCCGTCCCGCTGCCTCCACATGCAGCCTGCACACAGGCTAGGAAGCCCTCCTAGATGCTTTCAGCTGAAAGACACCATCCAGGCAAATAAACACCCACACGAAATTGCGTGCTATAGAAAAACGACATTTAGAGGATGTTGTGATTACAGGGGCAGGCCCCCCGGCAGCCGGCGCGGCTTTCCAGGGTGGCTGCCGGCTCGGGTCCCACTGGCCAACCCGGGCAGGCAGCACCGGGGGACCGGTGGCACC
>NW_009228258.1:0-28112 GCF_000690835.1 Fulmarus glacialis | reverse complement strand
GCTCAGCCGTCCCCAACCCAGCAGCGGCTTATACAGCCCTGAGCCACGCGTCCTCGCACCCTCTGAGACGAACCACGCCAGCCCGAACCTCCCTCTGGGCCTTACGCCTCCGCCAGACCCGGGTCTGACGTGTGAGCCGCGCTCTCCGCATCCCTGGGCTCCCCTTCCCTCCCTGTGAAGGGGGGGCGAGGGGGGGCGAGCCCCACCACCCCACACAAAGCTGCATCAGCCGGGGCGCAGCCCTCACAGCAGTGCCAGTGAGGGCAGGCAAGAAGCAGCCTTGTAATTCCTGAGGAGCTTGTGGTATGGCGTGAGCCAGCAGGAAAAAAGATGCTTTTTTTAAAGCCTCGAGCACAAATCCAAGGGGAAGGAGGACAAGTTTGCCAGTTTGACTTTTTTTTTAAAATTACACCCATAAGAAGGTGCCATGGGTTTCCGTGTTGACAGAGCTGGTAGAGAAGCACAGCGGGAAGGGTCCTGTCGAGGCAGGATCTGCACAGAGATGCTCCCACTGCTCTGTGGCAATGGCCGCCTGTTCTTGCCACAGGCAGCTGCCCTTCCCCTCCCGCAGGCAGCAGGAGCAGCTGAACTCACTGTCTCTGCCTGACTAACGCAGCCTGCCTGGAGAAGGAAGTGGGACCTGGCAATCTGGCTCACTGCCACAGGGGCAGGAGGCAGCTGGTTTTGCGGGGAAGAACCGACTACTCATCCATCACAGCGGCAGGGGCTGTTTCCTGCACTGTTTGATGCAGCAGGCAGTGTTTGCTCAGAGAGAGTCTCCTCCAGAAAAAACGCAAGGGCTAGAGGGAAGCAACCCCGTGGACCAGGAGCAAGCCGATGTAAGCAAAGTAGTCATAGACAAGGGAAAAAGACAACTTAGCTCAACCACTCGCTAAGAGCTTATCATCACAAGCAGGTGGGTCTGCAAAGAAGCACATCCTCACACCATAGGTGGCAACGAATGGACCAGGCAGACTTTTGCTTCTTCCCCAAGACTGAATCTGAACCTGAAAAGAAGCATTCAGCACATATGTGTCCAACATCAGGACTCTCAGGAAAGAGACTTCTTTTTCGAAGTTTTACTTCTACAAAATACTTTGTAGTACTTTTTCAAAGTATAACTTCCACAAAATTACTGACTACTACGCAGAATGATCCCAGTATTTACCCAGCTCAGGCACTGTAGATCAACGGGCATGATAAGCTGACCACAGTGGGCAGCTTCCTGGTTGTGAAGTATCAAAGCTCAGACAAGTACGTGAAAAGGTTCGGGCTTTGCTGCTCTATTAGAAAAGGGTGAGGTTCCACCTTTATTCTCCAGGAAAACTTTGTTCTGTTAAACTGGGCTGTGTTTGGCAACCACAATCACCGCTACAGTCACTGCACAGCTCAGGGAAGCCTGGAGTAATCATGTGGATGCTGGCTTTCTAATCACAGCTAATGTAACTCATCACACTGGTCTCCGAGGCACAAAGAGGCAAGCAGAGGGGCTAAAAGCACACAGTTTGTTTCACTGCATGCCTTGGAGGAGCCTCATGCGTTCGTTGCAGAGAAAGCCAGCTGTGCGTGACCATTCAAGCAGTGGCCTTAAGCTGCTACAAGCCATTCGGGCTTCTCATTATTCAACATTTTGGGGAGGAAACGTTCTCTCGAGAGGAGGCTGGAAGTGGTCCCTGTGCAGCCACAAAGGAGAGATGGAGCTGCAGCAGCTATTTTATAGCTACTTCAAAGGCTGCCTAATTCTGGTGCTGACCTAGTGAGGGCAGGTAGAGCTCCCTGGCAACCCTGGTGCGTTTCCCCAGGGCTGCCAGCCCCTATCAGATTGCACACCTGATTTCACATAGTGCCTGTTACGAGGCTGGCCTCAACCTCCTGTCCTCAGAAGACTCTGGCTGAAAGTGGGGAATGAATTCTTGCTCACCGAACAGTGCCTCTGTGCTCTGTGCTCACCCATATAGCCAGCAGAGCAAAAGAAACTGTTTCTTACAGACAGCTTGAGTTGCCAAGAGGAAATAAAGCACAGATACAGCAGGCTTCACCAGTGTCCTTCAGATCCGGTTTGCTGGGATCCCTTTGCAAGTCAGGAAGGTCTTCTTGAGTCATGGCTATTCATCTTTGCAGAGACCATCACCAAAGTGATCCTTAAGCCAGCCACGCCTGCACCCTGTTCTCACCAAAGCCATTAGGATCAACAGGGAAGGATCTCATGGAAAACAGTTCAAAGCCATGCCAGATTTTCACAGGCAGCACTAAGGAACAGGGTGTGGAGTGTCCTCCATATGAGATAACACCAAGAGATCAAAACTTAAGCCTACAGTCCCGGGAGTATGGGATATAATAGGTATAGCAATTAACTGGCTGATTTTCCAAGACATACAGGCAAATTAGCAAGTAACAAGCCATGTCCACATAAATGCTGGTATCTGCGAAGTTGCAAAGCGATTTCATGTTTCTGCAGCCTGCAGAACAGCAATATCGATCTCCATCCCCTGTAACCTTTAATGAGCTCATTTTTACCAATCTCCCTGAAGAAGGCAAATGTTGGTATTTCTACATTTCCAGGCGATAGACAGATCCAAAATGGCTGAGGTGCAAAGGCTCAAAGTCACTTCATTGCCTTTGAGAATTGGGGGGTAAATGAACCATCTGGATAAAATAGCAGGAATCCCAGGGCTGTTCTAACACCTTCTTCACTTGGCATCCTCCCTCTGAGGGACAAAGCCACAGAGGCATAAGCACAGAACAAGAAGCTCCTCAAAATCTTCATGGTCACCTTTGAGAACATGATACCGAACTGGTAATCTTCTTCAGACTATCTTTTATCTCCTAATTCTGGCTGGCAAGGAAACAGCCTGCTAGGGCCTGCATGTGTGCGGCTTCTGTGTGGATGCTCCGTAGAGAAATAAGAAGTTTCTTGCCTTGCTCCGCTGCCCACACACACGCTTTGCATCCTCTGTCAGCCATACTTGAGTTTGCTAGATTTCAATGAAATAAGATGATGGAGAGACAGCTTAACAAACAGTATGACTACAGGTAGGCTTTTCCAAGGGAAGGGCTTTAATTCCATTCATAAAGACAGATATTTGTTTCTTTCCAAGTACAGCTAATGCATAACATCAGTAACATCAAAAATTTTCACATAGTCATAAAGCAGGGAGAAATGCACATGGATATTAGGGCACAGAATGCTTGGATGGGTTCTTTTTCCCTCCCACTAGCACTGTTTTTGTTTTGGTGACAATGTACATTGGCTACACAAAAACATACTTTGTGTCCATCTCTCTGCTGTTACCAAAATGAAGACTCCATTAAGGCAACTACTACTATAGCCAGGTACCCAACAAGTATACACAGTGGATTAAGAACAAAGAAGTCACATTTGTTGTGTAGCTCTCTGCGGGGCTTGATGTGAAAGGAACAGCACAGGGATGCTATTCGTATTTAAAATGCACGGACTGACCTTCGGTCAGGAAGCAGAGCAAACCGCCAGCTTACTGTTCAACTGCAATAAAAGTCAGGGAGAGAGAGAAGCTGCTAAACCGTGTAAAAGGACTAGACCCCACTATCAGTGAAACTGTTTGGGGTTTGTATTTTTTTAATTCTTGGTTATTTCTACTTATTCTTTGCTCTCCTCTTTACTTATACTTACAGCCATGAAATCACAGCCTAGATGCTTCCAAGAACTGGAACTGGCCCACTTCTACCCTCTCCTCCCTCCAAGCTGCAAACAGATTCCTTCTACAAACCAGAGCCTGCATTTCAAACGTCACCACTGACTTTTGTTCTGGGTTTCTTCTAGCCAGAGCGTCGGTAGCAGGAGGAGGTGGATGCTGGAGCCTGCGAGGCTGGCTCTATGGTTTGAGGTGTGCCCAAAGGGCTGATCTGCAGCATCAACAACTGGCAGATAGGTTGTAAGATTTCAAAGCGTTGATTTGGCAGCTGTTGTGTCCTACCTCGCCTAGCTACAAACCCACTTGACATCTTGTTCCTGAACACAAAACACTGCGCACAACAAGAACTTCACATTGAGCACAGGGTCAACAAGGGGAAAGGAAGGCAGTAGGGAAGGAGCGGAAGAAAGACATCTCCTCTGAGCCTTGCATTCAGGATCACATGAGTTTACACGCTCTTCATTATTCCTAAAACATGGTTTCAGTATTGCTGTTCTGGCATGTGTAGAGCTTTCCTAATATTACCGTCCACCTAGATGCACCAAGATCTTATTTCCCTTCATGGTTGCAAGACATGGTTCATGTTTATTTCCCATAAACAAAAATAGAAACAAAAAACCTGCGACTTCTTTTGGATAGGTTTCAAAATTGGAAATCCATGGGGCCCCTCTGAAGTGACAAGTATTTTTTTGTTTGGTGGGGGTTTTTTTTTGTTTGTCCGTCAATGAGGCTCTCCAAAGTAACAGTGGCAGGAAAACTCCCCATAAAGAATTTCAGTCTTCCAGCGGTTTCAGCATGTCCCAGTTGGCATTTCCAGGCCTCTCCTCTTGGAGCGTAGGAATCAGTCCTCTTGGACTGCATTTTCAGCACACAACATAGCACTGTTGACATTGGAAGTCCTAGGAATAAAGGCATCAGTGCGTTCCAGCTCTCACGTGGCAGCCAACGTCCTCCGCTGAAAGCCGTGGTAGTTCTTTGCTTGACAGATTGGGCTTTTTGCAGACCCCCAGACAGCTCTGACGGATCAGCGCCGCAGCCTGAGAAAGAACGCGTGCTTGCACTCCTTGCTGTCCAAGGGATAATATTTGTCATAAAAATCCAAAATGTATTCTTCAGTCTTAAATCCAAACTTTTGGTACAGCAGCATAGCAGGGTTGCTTGCAGAGACGTGAAGGGTTACGTCTTTGCCCATGCAGGTCTGCCAAGGGAGGCGGGGGGGGGGGGGGGGGGGAAGAAAAAAACAACTATCACAGCAAAAGAATGAGACAGCCTCTGGGGGAATGCGGAGGTGAAGAGATTCATCAGTTCAGGTATTCAAGTTACTGAGGAAATGTGAGAAAATCGCAGGCCTCGGCACAGAAGTTACCACACATAGCAACAGCTGAAAGGCAAAGGGAACACTGCTGTTCCTCTGAGCCTCTGTTCCTGGGGAATGTGGACTCTCTGACAATGAAAGCAGGTTTTGGATTATAATTTGTCAGCTTTCCATTGTCAATTGCTAAGTAATTGTTAATTAGAAATAACCTTGGTGTACAACGCTGATCTCAAATAGTTATTAACAATGGCCTGAAGAAAAGACAAAACATGCCAGAGGATCAGGCACCGCGCTCCTCCCCGTCAGCAAACAGAGCTGAGCTCTCTGGGACCACGCAAGCAGCCCCAGTGCACCTCTGGGCTGTCACGCTGGAATTCCTGTCTATCCCACCCAGCTCCTCTCCCATCCTTCAGGGCACAGCACTCGCCTCCTGAGAAGGCAGGGAATTTAGTTCAGACAGCAAACGGCATGGCTGAAGTTACCTTAAAGATCCCAGATTATTCTAACCAGCAGCTCTCTGATAAAGATGCCGAGGTAATAATTTTTTCCTGCTTTCATCTAGTGTTTTAATAGCATTCTATTTATAATGAATGTATTGTAACTCTAAGTGGGAACTGTAACACCCTTTAAGGAAATTTCCATGGTAGATTATTCAAAGGGAAAGCTCACACAGGGATTCAAGAAGAAAAAAAAAAAGTAAAATAATCTGGATTCATTTTTGGGAAAAGGAAGTTGGAATGCAATATTAAGAAGATGCTGTTTGGTCCTCTGGGCCGGATGCATTAGAGGGTAACTTCTGAAAACAAATCCATCATCAAGGCGTCATTTGCATCAACACATTTTCTGTTAGATTATGCTGTTCCCAAAAATCCATTCCCAAACTCAGCACGCTGATCCAAGAGACAGAAAATTACCCTTAATCCAAACAGTGTATGAAAGCGGCTCTAGCTACAGAGAGCAGATGCTGTGTCAGCCCCAGCAGGCTGTGAAGCAGCACACGCAATCTGGCGACTGAAGAACAGAAGGTCACAACCACCATTTCTTCTCTTCCGTGACTAAATGCCTTCTACCACTGACAGATACTCAGCAATGGAAAAATAAATCTAACATGAGCTGACAATACACTGGTGATCTCTCATTGCTAGCAAGCCTAATCAGCCTCAAACCTGCCTGGCTCTCCTCAACATGATAATTTTATGCTAGTCTACCTGCAAGCAGAATTAGGTTAATTGGCTGTGATACATCCTACAAAAAGCTGTGATGATTTTCTACAGCTGACTTGCCAACACATCCCAACTCTGCTGGAGAGACGTGAGTCCAGCTGCTGGATCCCTGCAAACCTTGGCGCATCGCTCGCGCCTGTTCTCACTAGGTGTTGACATCTCACATCAACAGACTACAGTTGAGGGCAATTTACTTAAACACTTTACACAGAGATGCTTGGGAAACGTAAGGGGTGAATTTAAAGTAGATTGGTTAGTGGCCTGTGTCAACACGTAGAGCAAAGAGAGGTGGACATTGCAGAGAGCTGTGTAGGTAGAAGAGTTACCCTCGGGTGGCCCAGAAGAGCTACCCTCAGTGGAAACTGCTTCTCCAAGGTACAGATCACTGTTCCCAAGGCTCTGCCAGCACTCCCTACCTCTCTTCAGCCAAATGAGTATGAGGAAAAAGAGTTTCAATGGCGAGTTTTTGCTAGTGCGGCTCATCTTGACTAAGACATGTTAAGAAACGTTTCACATCGGCAGCTCTGCCAAGAGAGTTCAGGGAGTGGTAACTGTGGGCCCTGAAGAGGCACAGTTGGGCTCTGAAAAGGACATCTGTCTGCATCCTTACTCAAAATTAAGCTGGCTTTCCTGCAATTTAATTCAAGAAAGTGAATGGAATTAAGGCCACCTGAATAACAGTATTCATTCAGAGATTTAATGAAGTTTAACTACTTTAATACCACCCGTTTAGTTAGCTCAGATTAATTTTCCCAAGTGTCCCTGTGGAACAAAGCCCAGTACAAGCTAGTTCGAACAAATTTGAATGAGGTTGCAAACACTTATTCTTTATCTTCAACTCAGCTGGATTTGAACCAGAGTATTAAAAGTGAAAGAGAATGATTAAGATCAGTAAGTGATTTAATGCAACGGCCCTGGTCATGGAATAAACCTCCAGGTGTAGCCAAGAAAGGTGCAATAGATTCTAACTGAACCTCCCCACTATTATCTCATTTTCTCCTTTAAACCCCAAATCTACGGTATTACTGTTATGTGAACTATTGACCACTGTAGAACACAAAGTTAATCTCAAGACAGCCAAAGTCTACAGCACCTTGCTAATTCTGAGGTCCTGTCCAGTATGATTATTCTTCTAAATACATTTTAGTTTCTGCTTTTGAAGTGATTTCCCCCCATAAATGTTCACATGGGCTGCTGACAATCTGTGCAGATACGTAAGCAAAGAAAGGGCAAGTGGAAAGAGACAGAAAGGAGGAACACAACACTACTTACTTTCTAATATTTGCATGTGTGCACACAACGAAGAAGGGAGAGCTAGTTCTTTAGCAGAGACATGGGATTTTTTTCATTACCTGGATAAGATGGTAAATCATGAAGGTTGCAATCCCAGCTCTTCTCCACTCAGGGTGAACTAACAGAAAAGAGATGTAAGCTTCATTGTATTTCACGTCTGGTACCATAAAGCCAAAGGCAATAATAACTTTCTTGTAAAGGACGACAACGCTGAAGTCTGGATACTGCAGGCATTCTGACAAATCAATTCCTACGGAGAAAGAGAGAAACAGCAGTTGAAAGCATTGCAAACCAAAAGAAAAGTGTCACACTTGCCTGGAAATTCAGGGTTTTAAGGCCTTTTAGAAACACTTGATCCCTTCCTTTATTTCAAAGCTCTGATATCGAGAGATGCTTCAACAAAACACACAGTCAAAACGCGGCCTGCTTACTAGTGGGGATTCTTGCATGGAGAAATTAACAAAGCTCATTTCCTCCCAAATGACTCAAGGATGAAACTAAAACTCAAAAAGTATGTTCTCTAAAACAGGATGGTTTAAAAAAATCACATGATCTCAACACCCAACTAACCCTTCCTTGATTTGTATTCTGAGCCATATCAGCAGACTCTGCTAAGGACCTAGTTCTAAATATGCATGTGGATAAAGATACTTGCATGTGCAAGTGTTTGCTGGATTGGGTCCTAGTAAGTTTGTGTCCCTTGTCCGGGGCTCCTAAGGGCTGCAGTAACATTAATGGATAAGGGTTTGCTTCTTCATTTCACCTGGGATGGACCAGCACCAGTTTGGTGTACACCATTCCTATTCCACTTGGCAAATGCCAAGGACCTGCCTGCAGACAAGCAAAGGGGGGCAGTTTAGAGTGTATCAGCCTGATACACTGGGTGAACCATCCTGTTCTTCCTGCAAACTCTCTCCAGACGCAGCAGACGTGAAACTGGGCTTCAGCTTTGGTAGCATTACCTGCCTAAGGTTCCTCTCTCTTTTCTCCACCTGGCCTTGAGCTCCTGCTCCTTCCTTTTGTGCATACTCAGCTGTTTGTGAAGCTGCACTGTGAACCCGACCACAGCTTTCAATGCTATCAAAACATTTGCTTTTAGCATGCAAATTCCCTAATCTGGGGCGTGAAGCAGCCTTTCAGGCAGTGGTGCTTCTGTGAGTCAGAGGCTGGACAGAAACACCTGAGGCTGGTGACTTCTGAGTAGAGTTTGTTACCTTGCCTAATCACATTGCTGCTGCAGCCTAAGAGCATCCACACAGCATGTTAGGGCCAAGCAGTGCAGTTCAAGGCACAGAAGGCTGCTTGGTAATTTGTGTGAACAGGCCCTAAATGAGGTGCAAGACATAGCGGAGCTGTGCCATAAATGTTAGTTTCAGCCTCAAACTGGCAATCGCAGATATATTTGGTTCGTGGGATAACAAAATAGCAGAGTATGTTTTCCAGTAATGTTTATCACTCTTGATGAGATGCAAGACTTCATAAGGCACCAAGCACAAATAAGCGGGTGAATTATTTTCTTGCTAGAGAGTAAGCTGGGTGGAGTAAGACGTGGGAGGAATCGATTGGCAATAGGGAGCCACGTTAATTATCTCAAGGCTGCAATTGACTGTGAAGTGCCTTACAGCATGTCTGTACAGGAATGCTACATTGCCCTGAGCACACTGGTGTCGATGAAATGGTGCCGTCCCCTCAGCACGCAGTTATTCCTGTAGGAAGATGCTTAGCTCAGTATGGTTTACCACTTGTCTGCTCGGGAGATGTTTCCCGTTAGGACATGAAGGCACAAGATACCATGAGAGACAACAAGGGGGAATCTTGCTTCACATCAGCTCATTTGCGGTAACTACCTGCAAACTTGTTTCTGCCTTGTGAGAAACAAGAAGAGCTCTTGACAGGAAGGATTTGGAGAGGTGGAAGAACTAAGGCCTGGGCTCACCCCACCCGGTGAAGTGCCTAAAACTTAAGAATTCAGTCAATGAGAGCATCACTATTAGAAGGCAACTGAGCACACCTAAGATGTCATTTACTGACAATAGCATCCCCCAAGCACACATGCTTCAGATGCCTAAACTTAGGCGGAATTACAGCTAGTTCTCTGAACAACAGTGCTAGCTTAATGATGCCCTCCCAGCTGCATATCCCACCCCCTCAGTTGTAGCAGCCCGTTGTGAAGCTAAACCCTTTGCATCCACAAAGACACTGTGCTTTTTCTCCTGAAGTATCACCTCCTCGCTTACCTCTCCTGCTAAGACAGAACCAAGGTGCAATAAATCATATAATCCCAGCCTCAGAAAATGTACACCATGGAAGAGGTTTTGATTCCTGTCTGGAGACTGATGGGAGTGTCAGCTTTCTGATTTAATGATGAACAGTTCACAGTCGGGTGGAACACACCCACGCTCCTTACGTTAAATAGAACAGGGTGAGTCCTGATGAACTTAATGAAGGTGCGACCCAACTTGGCCAGAACTTCAAATGCATTATCAGAAGAGGAGAGACTATGACAAAGGGATTCAGCCTCTGTTGGGATTGCAAGTGTCTCTCATGAGCTCCAAAACAGCTTGTGAAAGGGAAGGTATGTCACATTATCTCCCCCCGAAATGTACGATTTGCACAAAGAGCTCCGATCCTGACTGCAGCATATGAGCACTGCTGAACTACAAACCCTTTTGAATCACTATCTGCAAATCAAAACGTAAAGCAAACAGTTACTTGGAATAAAGGTGTGTACTGTTTGTACTGGGCTTTTCTAAATTAGTCTGCCGCATTGTTTGCTGATCAGAAGCTGATCCATGCAATAGATGAACATCACTATTATTATTTAAGAACTAAAGAATACAGCCTCATAACTGCCCCCATAAAGGGCAGCCACTGTCCCCAAAAAGCCTACAGTTCAAGAAATGACACATAAAAAAATCAATACCCAAGCTTTCCCATACCTTGCAAATAGTGAGTCTTGAAGAAATAAAGGATATCACAATGAAGCTTGCAGTTGTAAGTGCAATTCCCAAATTTCACTCCAACATATCCAGCTTATGGCTGCTAGGAAGAAACTTTCTCTTGAAGCTAATGAGCAGTAGATCTCTGATATACAACTGTTTACTTCAGTCCCTGATTCTGCAAAACATTTCACTGCATGCTTAATTTTAGTAACTGACTACTCCTATTGGCATCAATGGTGTTACCCAAAACAACCTATTTCTTTAAGTGCTGTGCTAATTAAGGCCTAATTGCCCAGTTCTAAATGATCTCAAAAGACAAAGACCCATGTCTCCATCTCAACTGCATTCCTATGACATCAGATAATGGTTTTCTAAGAACCAAGCCAGACACCAACTGAAGAAAAATTTGGCCCAAGAATATTTTTTTTCTGAACAAAACCACTTCCTTCTTAGAAAACCAAGCGCTGAAGGAGTCTTACCAGGCCAGAAGAATTCATGGCACATGGAGTTTATAGTGGGGATGTGATTAGGGCGAACGTAGCAGTAATCAACGGGTGCTTCTGGCTCAGCCTTCCAGTTGAGATCATTCCTGTGTGGATACGCCCGGATTTCTGCCAGCAGCCTGAGTTTTGGGGGCTTTGTCTCATAATCACGCCTGCCAGTAACATGAAAAGCAAACACAAAAGGCGAGTGAGCAACAATAACTGCCACTGCAGCTGAATGGGTACTGCCCATGAAATATTTTCTGACGTGCTCAACTTGGAACAAAAGAACAGTCTTCCATTCATGTGGGAAAACAGCACCCAGCTCAGCAAAAACACCCTTGTGTCAGAGGCCAGGACGCTTCCTGGATCCACAGCACGCCACGCCAACTTCTCCTTACAGCAGGAGCAAGGAAATCACGGTTCTGACCCAAGAGCAGGTGCAACTTGTATTGAATGACTACGGTGATTCCCTCTCTGCCCTGCCCTCTCTTGGAGATTCCCCTTCCCAATGCAGAGACAGTTTAACTACTCAGCTAAATAAAACACTATCCTTTCAGGGTTACCATAGTATACTGGGTTGTACTTCAAGGATGAGTGAGGAGCACTGCCCAAGAAAGGTGTCCTTTCTGTGGGCTGTCGGTTCACAAGCCAAGAGCAAATTCAACCTCTGACCATCTGTACCTGATGTACGGTTTCAGGACACGGGATGTGTAAGGACTGACAATACTATGGTCTGTCAGCAGGTCTTCTGAGCCTACCAGTCGATACAGAAACTTCGTTGTCTGCTGTCGATATCCCTTCATGGCAGGCAGCATTGTCTATATGTACAAAGAAACGCAGAACATTTCAGGAAGATTAGTCAATGAGTTAACACGGGGGAATCATATCAACAGAGGGAGAATAAGGGCCTTCCAATCTGACAGGATGGACTAGACCCACAGCATGACGGTCCCACCTCAGAGGACTGTGCTGTGCACTCTCAGATTTAGCACCCAAACCTATGAGCTGCACACATCAATCAGAAAAGCGCTGCAAGTATCTCCCTCCTACATAGCATGAAAGAGCAACTGCCTATTTGGGTACTTCCAAGCCTCTGCCATCAGTGTTTGGGCAGGGCTGGAGTACAAATACATAGGCATTTGTGGTGCTGACACTGATAGACAGCTGTGCTGTACAAGCATGTCCCAAGAAGAAAGGGGCTTGTGAGAGCATTGGTGGGGACACAGCCCCAAGTCAAAATGAGTCTTGTTCATATAATCCTTTTCACTTTGGGAGTCAGATAACCTCAAGGAGACACCGCTGTCTGCAGCAAAAGCTCTAAAATAACCAGTGCCAAAAGATTACTTAGATTTGGAGACACTCACCTGGTATCTGTCCAAGATCCTGAAGTCCTGGCTAGTAGTTCTGTATGTTGCTTGCCCTACTGGGGACCTGGAAACACCTCCTTCTTTGGCTCCGTAAATCCCATCAACCAAGAGCAGTGCAGCGTTCACAACTTGGTCCAAGTCAAAGAGTGGCAGGCCTCTTTTCCTCAGTCCCGTTCCCCTCTTGGCCTGCCTGACTATCAGCTTGCGCCTCAGTCTCCGGGCCTCTGGGGTCATGCTCGTGGCATTGGGACAGGCTTCCAGTCTCTTCAGCAGCAGCTTTTCCTCATAGATGCTAACAGAGGTATGCTTGGGAGCTCTGGGTTTAGCATCCTTCTCCAGCTGTTGCTTCCTCTTGTCTCGCCCTCTCACCTGCAGCGACGCGTTTGCCTCTTCAGGATCCTCACTGTCACCTTCCATCCTTTCAGTTTTTTCTTCTTCACTCTCCACCTCTTGCTTGATCTGTTCAGCTGTCTTCACTTTTTTTCTGCTTGCTATCACAGTGCCAGCACCGGCTGTCCCACTGGGAGGGGGCACATACTCTATTCCTGGGTCTATGACTCCATCTCCTTCCATCTCCTCATCATCTGTTCAACAGATCAAAATAATCCAGGAAAAAAATATAAACATCAAAGCCCCATTTCAAAAAGGGTTGTCACAGGACTTTTCTGCTAAGGAAAAATAAGGCAGGTTTACCCAACACACTCCATTTTCTATATACTTTTGGACCTCCTGACTTTGGACAGGAGACACTGTAAGGAGTCCAATTTCAGGACAAAGAATCAATCCTGCTTCTAAGGTGTCTTGCAGTTTGGCATCGGAAAACATGGCACTCCCGAGCTGCAAGCTCATGCTCTTTGACAAGTGTTAAATTGTTAAAAATCCCTGAAGACTGGGGATCAAATGGTCAAGCTGATGAGGTATATCTTCAGGTATATCCTGGAGAAGTTCTGTTTAAACTGAGGGAACAGTTAGGAGTCACAGAAGCACAGGATTTGTCCCTCTACAGAACTTGACTATCCTTCCTTCCAACAAGAAGTGCTTTATTCTCGACTTCCTCAATTAGATGGGGGTCTGGCTCCTTAAGGAACCAAAAGCATTCAGCCTGCATCACTGCTTTGCAACCTGACTGAAATGTAACATTTGTTAATTGGCATGTTTGAACTTATAGAACTACTGGAACATTACCACGAGAATTAAATTTCTCCCATTTAAGAAACAGTTGAGGCAAAATTAGAGTTGCTATCTAACAGCGTAACGTGTGTTGCAGTGAAATGCTTATGCTGAGTGGTGCAGCAGTTGCTAGGTGAAATCTTGTACCCACTATTTATTCAGGATCCCTCAGAAGACAATAATGGTGGTTCCTTCTGACCTTAGAAGCTGGCAATACAACTATGGAAAACTAATCAAGATTTACACGCAACTAAGACAAACAGAATTTTACCAGTTACTTTCCATCTTACCTTGAAAAGATCCTGCAGCTCATTGGAAGTTTCTTTTTTTTTTTTTTAAACATTTTTCTTGACAACTATGTATAGTTTATTATTAAAGAAAAAACATGGCATCTCTTACCATGAAACAGAGCCTGTGGTGGCATGACATCTGGGATGAGATCTGCTTCTGAGAGAAGGCTGGGAGTAGCTGAATGTGAGGCTGGAGTGCCAGGAGCAGAGAAGTCCAGAGATGGGGAAGGAGAAGGGCTTGTCAGAGGAGTGCGATCTGAAGAGCTCAAGGAGGAGAAGTCAATCACCTCTCCTTTCTCAAGGACGATATCGGGACGACGGCCTCGACTGGTGAATTTAACGGGAGTGGAGGAAGTACTCCGGTCCAGGAAGCCGGCTGCCTCCTTCTGGGCTCTCCGAATATCCTTGGCTTCCTGAGTGCGAGATCTCTTCTCTTTCAGCTCCATGGCCGATTCGACTGGATTGCGGCTTACCCGCTTCCTGAGTCCTTCCACAGTAATGATGGGATCCAGAGGTGGCTTTGAAGCTGCTAAAGAAGTAGTTTGCTTATTCTAACAGACACTGAATTCCTGCAGTCACTGGATACGTACTATACAGTCAGAAAACCACATTGACTACCAATCTTAGAAGATGTATTTTCAAAATACACAAGAAATTCGCTCCGGGACATGTAGCCAATGCACCAATAAAGCCCCAATTTTCCTCCTCTGCACAGAAGGGAATTTGAATCTAGTGTGGACAAAACATAAAAAAACCTTCTCCAGGATAAAGAGGAGCAGAGAAATTGTAGATTTCAGCTACAAAAAACCTGAACAAATCTCAAAAACCTTTAAATCGGTTAGCACAATGCAAAAAGGCAGTAAAACATGACAGGCTTCTCATACTATAGCATATGAAACATAGTCCTCTTAAATCAAGCATTACAGCAGAGGTAACTAAGGAAAAAAAAAAAATCATACCCTGTAACTGTCCATAACACAAACAGGCTGTTTTAAGTAAACATTTCTCATGTCTTCCAGCTCTGTCAGCTCTGGCCCAGCTGGGAACCTACACACCATTCGGTGAAAGAGTTACCTTTTGCCTTTAATGCAGATGCAGACAACTTCTCTCCTTCAGGTTTCATTGTTGGGGGTTTATTATGAACCAGTTTCCACCACCCCGGTTCTCCAAATTCCTGTGCCCCTGAACGGAAAAACAAGGGGCTCCCCACAGAGAGACAGCCAGCGACTGTGCTCCACCATGTTGAGGTCTTTTTCCTACAGCGGGAGAAGGGAAAACAAGTGTTAGGTCCCCACTCACCAGCTGTGCTTTCATCCTGAAGCCTCCTCCCTCCGCCAAGATGGAAAGGGCAGAGTGCTTCTGCCACTGGCACTGATGCAGGGGGATGACATACTCCGTACACCCCCATCCTTAAAGAGGCTAAAGATTAATTAATTTCTTCTCAAACAGAGAAGCACTCTGAAGGGCAAGCTACAATGTACTGGTGGGCTCTGATGCACAAAGCACTGTGTGCATATGCTCCACAAATGCCATACAAGTGCAGCCTGGCGAGATGCAATTTTTCTTTTGTCAATGAGCCGCCACACGCCGAGCCTACAGAGGAGAGGTCTACCCTGCCACTGGAACCCCCAGCTGTCGAATGCTGATATTGCTACCTTCGTTAACAGTTTGACGATACAAGAACGGGAACAGGATCCTAGTGATAGCTGTGTTGACCTGACATTGCAGAGCCATATTCTATTACTGAAGATGGTAAACGGGACTCTGGGTGTACAGAATGAGAGAGGCAAGGGAAAGGTAGTGATAAAGGCGTCACTTCACACAGAAGGAAAGACAAACTTAATTTAAATGCCTGCCTTGACTACTTTGAGATTTCATTTAGCAAAGCACTCTCCCAGAGCTGTAGGACAGGATCCCTAAGGCTGAATTCACAAAGGGAGTTGGGATCTGACCACTCTGCCCTCCATAGCTGCAGCCTTGTCAGGCACTGCAGAGAAGCAGAGTCAGGGGTCTGAGGAAATAAATCACCGAGGACAACGGAGCTGCAGGAAGCGGCAAAGTAATAAAGTGTGTACGCTTGTCCCACAGACACATGCATGCGATATATACTGGAGCCCTATCTCTGCTTGGGGATTTCTGCCATAAAACTTCTCCTGCAAGATGAGGAACAGGATCCCTTCTAGTCAACATACCAGTCAGGCACACTCACTGAACTATTTCTGAAGCACATTTTTGCCACTTGGAGGCAGGGAGCTGTATTTAAGCCTTTAACTCTTAAGGCAGGGCAGTGTACTCTACCGGGCATCTGAGCACTTTTTGTTCCTCTAAGAACTGGTCACAGGGCTAACTAAAACGTTGTTTAGGGAAGAAGTGAGAAGAAATATTAAAAAACTGCCCCTTTAGCCAATAGCTGAGGTACTCCGTTGGCTACTGGAGAATCAGGTTCATGGTGTAGAGTCTAAACCCGTATTTGCACAGGATCTCGGGATTCCTCCTTGCCTTTGCACACCTCCACTGGCAAAAACGTCAATACTTGGGCTAGGCTTGGCCAAGCAGGTATTCACTGCTATCTGAGTGTTGCCAATTACACACCTTGGGGTACTGATCTTCAGATGTGGGGGATTAAACTCAAGTGCCCCAGATGAGAGTCCAGACCGTTACAGTAAGTCTGGATAAGATGCGCTTTAATATGCCAAGGAAGTAAAGCATGGCACGCCTTGAACCGCTACACACATGGTTCAGCTGTCCCTGCTCCATCAGTGGCTTGTCCAGGCAAGTGGGAAGTCTAAGTCTGAGGCCATTAATCACTTCATGTGAATTTAATAACAGCAAGGAGTGCCCAGTTCCCAGGGCAGGTCTCAAAAGGCAGCAGCAAACCCTGGGAGGTGATGGCTCCCTGAGCGAGGGACAATGGGCCATCAGCTGCCTTCCTGTCAGGGTCCCCTTTTTTTCCAGAGGGGACAAATGCTAACATTTTTGAGAGCAGAGCAAGGAGGCACAGACAAGCAATGAAAGCAAAGCCAAAGAGCAAATCTGGTTAGGGAGAAATCCCGGGGGAAGAAAAGCAGCTGTGAAGTCAATCAAATCTACAACTTCGGAGGCTTGCTCAGTTCCTTTCCTGCCTCTGTAGCACATGCATTAACAGTGAGACTTGGGTTTGACAGCTTCAGCGTGCTCAGAAAAAATGTGCCGTTCGCTTATACAGCACACAACTCATTGTGCCGCGAAGGCTGCCCTTTACGAAAAGGGTTCTTACTCTGACAGCTTCTTTCTTTACACACACTGAAAATCATTTCAGTAGTTTGTAATGCCTGCTATGTAAAAGCTATTTTATTGAGATCCAAAACAAGCTAACAGACAAGGCACGATTTTCTTTTTTGGGGAACTGGTCCATGCAAGCTTTATAGCCAAGTAATATGGTACTTTGCTGGACCTCTTTTTTTGTCTTCTTTGAAGCCCAGTGACATCAGGACTAGCCCGTCTGTTGCGTGTATTTAAAAATACTCAAAGGCTTTGCAGGTTCATACGCTACCTACAGGAAGATAAGAAATAACCCAAAATATATGCATTTACATTGCTTTTGTGTGACATTCTTGGGGGTTTTTTTCCCCACTAAGAAATGCTTATTCTTTCTCAAGACTACCCCTCATGCCTACATTCAGCTTCTCAATATTAAATCCTCCAATTTTCTCACTAGTGAGGCTCAACAAAGACATCGCCAAATTAACCAGGATTCTTGCCCATCTGTATAACAGGTTTTAATTCCTTTGGCTCACCGACCAGCCCTTCAGGGAAACATCCCATCTTTACCTGTTCCCTAATAAGAAAGTCCAGTGTTTCTCAATAAAAGCACAAATATCTTCTTTCCATCTGAAGTACCCCTGACGGCCTGTTCCTTCCAGAGACAAATTGTACATCGCCAGCATGACAACCTGGAACAGAAAGTGTCGGATACAAGTGAATTTTTTCTGTTTCATCTGCTGAACTGCCTCCCACAGCCACCACACACACGCAGATCTTTGCTCCCTCATAAATATCTTGTTTTTGCAACATCTCATAGGCAACTTCTGCAATCCATCTTCCTGCTTTCATGCTGTCCATTCTTGTCTTTCTATTGTTAGATGCACATTCTCCCAGAGACTTCTCCATCCCAGGGGAATAACAAGCTGCCTAGTTATGCAGGTTTATGCTGAGATACAAGCTTTTGCAGCAGTTGTATAAATGAATTATATCACAACTAGGATCTGAATGTAGTGTGGAGGTAGGAAAAAAGTCTTTCAAAAAATGATCACAAGTAATCCCACTATCAAATCCATCTAGTGACAATGGTCCTTCTAAATACTTACTGTTACATTTCAAACTGAACAGACTATAAACTCTCTGTAACTGTTTTCAGTATACAAGAATTAAGTTTGTCTCCAGGTAATCTTCATTAAACACAATCCATTTACAGCTCATTCACGTGCTTCACAATCAAATTCAGTCTGACCTATAACATGCCTAAACTAAAGGGCAGGTTTGAAAAATATCACACCTCTTTGTAAGTAAATCCTAGGTGACCAACTGTTAATTACGTTTACCCAATTCATTTGAATACAACTAAAATCAGCTGGACTGGGACCATCTTTCAACAATCACACGGCCTCGGTTTGATACTACTTCCAATAGGGACTTATTCTTCACTGTCAGACAAGTTTGAAATGTATTTTTCTTAGGGAGATGGGTCTCCTCGCAGTGGGCCATAGCTTTCTGGAATGCTGAAGATGCCAAAACGAGGAAATACAAACAGCCTTAATGTCCTCTGTACCCTATTTCTGCCTCACAACCCCTCTTAGCTTGATAACTATTTATCTGGGATTTTGTGTTTTTTAAATCAGGTGGGACAGTGTCTTAGGACTTCAAAAACAATTTTCTTTCAACTGGCTAAAGATAAGGATCTGTTGAGGCCACATACTCAAAAAAAAAATCCAGAAATCACTGTCCCCATTTTTCCTACTTCAGATAAGTTGATTTGACCACTTCCCTCAATTCGACTTACCCAGAAGCAGCAGCAGCTCTGGCTGCTAGAAGCCTAGGGAGATAGTCTCTTTACTAGTCAACTTTCTTCCTCACCTGTTTTGATTTTGTCTGTCCCTTCCCCATGCCACTCTGAAGAGACCTCGGTGTAATGCTAGCAGCCTTTGCTCTCCATACCTGTAACTTGCTGAAACTCTGCCGGTCTGCTAGCCACAAACTGCAACGTCAACCTTTTCTCCTACACAGCCCTGCACTGTGCACCATGAGAAAGCACTGTAGGAGTTACAACTGATGTTTTAAATGATCTATTATGAGACAACACACCACTACTGTCCCAAAGGATGCAAACAGATGTCTCGCACATACTGCCCGATGCTCAGCATGTGGAAACACTTAATGCTGAGCAACAGCTACCACCTGATGAAATACATTTTATGCAGAGGCAGCCAGCACTGCCTGCCTGCCCCTCCAGCGCCCTGCTTAGAGCAAGATGATGTGCATCAGTCTACCCATACGGTGGCTGCTGTATAATGCAAATTATTTTGATTGCTCAGGTGTGCAAGACTGAAATAGCAAATTCCAGCAAGGACTGTTGCTAGTGAGCAAGCAGCCAGGTTGGAGCTTTGCGTTCAGGGAGCTGGCAAGCTTTCTGTTTGTATGTTGCCACCTCACTAGTTTTACATTTGCTCATATACACAAAAAACTGTTCATGCCTACCAGCCAAACTACATTCATTTTGCTTCTCCAAACGTGCCTGAAGCCATGAATTCATGAGCAACATAAGGGGAAGAAAAAAAAAAAGACGAAGAAAAAAAGGAATGTGGTTTGTATGATTATCTTTCAATTTACCTGCCAAATGCCCAAGTTCTAATATGCAGGCAATCCTTAGCTAATTAATTTCTAAAGTTCATGCATATGTTTCTTTGTTACCTATACCTGATCCTCCTCTTCTCGGTAGCACATACACAACAAACAACAATTTTAGAAAGTCCTGTGGTTCTGCTCGCACAAACGTTTTACTTACTTGTTGCCATGTTAATCTCAGCCGTTCAAATTGCTCCTTCCCATCTTCTGAGCAATCAGAGCAAGTAAATCTGAAAAAGTTATCTCCTTTGAGGTAGCTGAGCTGTTCTCTCAGTTGACCTAAAATGAATAGGCAAAAATCAATTTCTTGGTCCTTTTATAGGAAAAAGCGCTGCAAAGGAGATTTGGATTTCCTACAACATCAGGCAGAAAAGTACTTTTTGCAATTTTCCCAGAGTCCAGAGACCCAGACAGTTCCCAGAAAGCGTCAGAACTCTCTGCGATGGAAGGCGCAGATTCATTTCACAGTTGCAACAGCCAGCTGTGACCAACTGAAAAGCACAGCCATAAAAAAGGGGCGTTCTACTTAACATCTGAATGCAGGTACAAAGCCAAGGATTTCCTTGTTTCTGCTGCATTTCTCATTCTTTCTTGCTTCCCCAGGATAACCTATATACTTCAATAAATAACTGTTTTCCCACTGTACTTAAAAAAAAGCTGACCTCTTAAAAAAAGGTATGCTACTGCAAAGGCTATCAGAATATACAAGCTTTCTCTTCCATGTCATCTTTCCGCTCACTGCTACATGTCTTTACAGCTCTTTCTTTCCCTGTCCACAAATTGTTACTAAAGTAAGGCTGCCAGTCCCTGTTTAGAGCCGCCTCCAGGATGCACTGCAGCAGACATGGTGTGAAGCTTTAAGGTATTTATTTCTCCTATCAGGGGAAGATCTTCTTTCCTGGAGACTAAGAGCCAAAAGAATGGCCCAATATTATCAGGAAACACTTTTTCTTTACTGCAGTTGATGCATTAGATCCCAAATCAGCAAAGCACTTCAGCATATGCTTTGCTGTGTAAAGCTAACCCTGCATAAAAGTTTGTCCGAACAAAAGCGATCTGCTGGGATAGAGCCACCTGTAAAACCCCACATATCCAAAGTTACAGGCTCTAATTCTCTATTTCTGCAGCAGAGAAAAAACATCATATGAATCAGGACTTCTAAACTCACCAGGGGTTAATTTACACAAATAAGAAAAATTTTAAAATAAAATCACATGACAGGAAACAGTTAAGATTACAGCATTTCTGAAAATTTACACACAAAAGGTCTTTCTCTAAAAGTATGACATCTCTTTTACTGTATAACGACACCAGATCAAGCATTTGCAGTATATGGATGCTCTGCTTCCGTAGTGAATTGCAGAATCTAGCTATTAAAGTTGCCCCTATGTCTGATGGGGAAACCCCCACACACTTAGTAGATTAACAGAATTTCTAGATGGCAATTCAATGTAAAAAGTGATCATTTGTCTGAGCATGTTGGTGACTTTCACAAGTGACAACTGATATCCATATTACTGAACAATTAGCAGAGAGCAGTATTACCCTTTTCCAGCTCATTTACTTTGCACATTTGTATCTAGTTACTGTTGCTCTGTGATTGGCTTTTTCTGCTCTTTGGATTTGTTCCACAGCAACGAGAGAGAGGAACATCTTTGTAAAATAAAACAAATTGAGTGTTAAATCAAGTGGTCTAAGATGAGATAGCTCATGCTACCTTTAACTCTGCTCCATTTTTTTTTTATTAATACATTTCAAGTTACTATGTCCCTTTAACTGCATACTACCTTAATAGTACAATGCTGGTTCCATTACATTAACATCAAAACACTCACTACCATGCCTTGAGAGGAGATTTCTACACTGTAACTTTTGGCAAATTCTAGGATGGCAAAAAGGGCAGCTCTTACATATCTGCAAGGCAGGTGCCACCTGAAAAGTTCACTATTTCTAGCAAAAAAAAAAACAACAAAAAAACCCCCACAAAAACCCAAATTAAAAAAAAACCAACAACCCCCCCCAAAAAAAAAAACCCAAAAAACAACCAGTGCTTAGCAATATCTAGCTTTTGGATCTAATAATAGATCTGAATCTTCAGAATTTAGAAAGTAAAGTCTAGTCTGTTATGTTGCTAACAGCATATATCTTATGTCAAGCAGCGGTAGCAGAGGGATCAAGTTCTGCAGCTTGCTCCAAATGCATCCCAAAGCTAGCTGCTACAGGCTGGACATGCTTCTGTGAAAGCTAAATTAAATTCACATTATTGGGAAACCATTAAGGTTGAAATTTAGCCATATGCTCCACAGATGTGACAAATAGACCAGGAAAAAAAAAAAAAAAGAAAAAGTAACACTATCCCAAAGCCCTTTTCGTCCACAGGAAGAACTTTACAGCAAGGGTCATTATCTTTATCTGAGTGAGCAGAGAGGCCAAGTCACTTGGCCGAAGTCCCCTAAACACACTAGCAGCAAGACTCAGGAGGGTGTGCATGTTTCTGAAGTCATACCCTTGTTCTTTACTAATTAAAGAAGACAGTCCCATTTCTTTACAGGGAATGCTGGCTTCTGACACGCATACAGTTCATGGATTGAAGTGCCTAACGCACACCGCTGGCATCAGGCTGCTGGGCTCCACGCAATACCAAGACAGCCTTTCTCCTCCAACACAGGATGGGATACAGCTAAACAAGGGCTGCCCCGTAAAACAGGTATGCAGGACAGCATAACCACCTTGCAAACATCAACCCCAGCGATGCAAGCAAGACACAACACAACTGGCAGGCTTACTTGCTGGAATCCACTTCTGGCACTTCTCGCAGTAATAGGACATCTCCTCCATCCAGGACGCGTCACCTTCGTCACTGTTCAGAGAGTCTCCGCTCTGGTCGTGAGATAAATCCACCGAAGCCTGGTCCTCAGACTCAACAATCAGGAGGGTCTCCCCTTCCACCTCACCCTCCTCCAGGCCCTCTGAGGTGGAGGTCCTGGTGGCTTCATCATCATGGCGGCTCAGCAGCCCACTCATGTGAACGTTATTAGCCATCCTAGATGGTGTTTGCACAACAAGGAGCTATTCCTCCCCACATTGACAAGTCCATCCACGCTGGATGTGCTGGCCAAGTCTCCACAGTCAAAGTACCAGTGACAGAGGAAATGTTTTGTGTCCGCCCTATAGGTTTTGGGACTGGATTATAACCTACACAAAAGAAACAGACTTTCACAGATTACCTGTTAGCTGAAACACTTGCAAGTAGTTAGATACCAATGATCTCCAAACGTCTTTAATCAAACCTCTAATGACTCAGGTCTGTGCCTAGGACTGCTGGGACCCTTTTTCCATTAGTGCCTTGTTTCTTTCTTCTGTAAGGTGCTTTGTCAAAGCAATCTGCTCTTCTAGCATGCGAATATTCTGCTTTTTCTGATTTTGACGCTCAAGATCTCTGAGAACTCCACTGTGCAGTCTCTGAAAACACAAGGCACAGAGTTTATCACAGCCTGTTGGATGCTGAATGCGATTAACCCCCACCCAGCTCTAATCCCTCCTCCAGGGCTGTTCACCATGCTGCCTTTGCAAGTCCTCTGCCACCGCCTATAGCCACAGCCACTTAACATGGTTTGAATCTAAAACTACAGGAGCTGATACCCGATATGGGTAAGCTAGTGGTACTACACCAAAAAGTACTCAATTCAGATGGGTGTGTTTACTAAGTGGTAAAGCTATCAAGCAAATAAATGCTATGCACCCATAATTCCCGTGCCATGCAGGATGGACATGATCTACAAAATCCTATTACCGCTTCCCTAAATCTTTACCAAATCGAACTAATCTCCCCCAAACTTCTCCTCTGCTTGGAGAGAATTTGGTGACAAATTTGAAATTATTTGAAGAAAAACTGCCATGTGTCTTCATCTGCTTCTTTCCGCTCATGTCTTACTTAAAAAAAAAAAACCTTGTAAACTCTTGCTGCAAGGCTGACAGAAGTCCCACAGCCTATTTATGCCAAGCTCTTGAAAAAGCAAGGCACTTCATTCAAAGAACATCCCCTTTACCTAAAATGCTCATTATAAATAAAATGTGCAACACAGACCAGCAGTTTTCAAACTGGTGGGTAAGCCCCTTAATGGGTGTAAAAAGCCCCAAGAAAATCCCAGCCGGCTTTTGTTTCCTCCTTACTCTTCTCTCTCTCTCTGCTACCTGGAAGGTTTTTTTCACTCTGATAATTAGGCGAAATGTTTAACCTTTACCTCTCACCAGGGGAACACAAAATAAGTGAAACGAAAACTGGTGACATGGATTGGGGTGGGGAAAAGGAGGGGAGGGACTAGCTGGGAACCAGCTGCTCTGCTCCAGATGTGCACCTCATGTGATGAGATCAGGCACGGGATGGAGGCTGACACTAACTCTGGAAGGAAACGGGGGCCATGTGAAGCATTTAATCAGTTGTGCACGTGACATACAGCTGAGATACAGTTCCCCGGAAACTTCAACCGACCAAAGCCGGCGCTGCTGCCATCCTTCCAGCCCCACGCTCCCCGCGCTGCTCGTCCCACCCCAGGGTCAGACAGCTCAGCCAGCAGAAAACAACTCTCTCTCTTTTTTTTCCCTTCGCAAAGCAAGTCATACTCTGCTGATTTAACTCCCTGAGCTGGCTAACCAAAGACAAGTGCCAGCGCAAAGGAGAACATGGGATACCCGGTCCACTTTGGTGGTTTGGCTTGAACTCCTGGGGCAGGCGATATGCTTTTAGATATTCAGACGCTTACTAGATTTCAAAGCCATAGTCATTATCAGAAAATATGATACATGAGGACAAAAATATTATAAATTAGTAAAACCCATGAAATTATTGTTGAGAACCAACCCTGGCTCACATCTAGATCGACCCATGTGATCGCAGTTGTGTTTTAGCCCAAAGAAATATTAGGATCTTTAGCTGAAGTTAAGTTTAGTTAAAGCATTATCCACCTGCCTAATTTACCAACTCATGCTCAGCTTCGACTCAGGAATGAGAAAGTTTCATGGGTACCAAGGTTAGCCATTGGATACTGGAGAGATGAATATATTATTTAGCCTAATGGCAAAAAAAGATGAGTAGATGAGTAGTTTATTTGACCTGTTTGAATGATGCCAAAATGCACCTGCAAATAATTTATTTGAAAGCTGACCCTGAAGTAATTTTAGAAGATGTTTGTGATTATTATTTGACAAGTTCTCACAGGGTTTTATTCTTCATCTAGAATGCCAGTAACTGCACATTTCAAAGGGAATTATTTCTCCTGTCAAGATTAAAATAGAAAGGTTTTGTTTAAGAAATATTTTATCTTGTTAAGAAAATGCACAGACACATATGTCAGCCAATAATCAAAACTCTCTCTGGAAATTTATCTAACAAAACCAGTCCCTTCCCATCAGCTTCAATCAACTGAACTCAGGTTACAAATTAGTAATCGCTAAAGACAAAGTTCATAAACTTATTATTTCATTACTATTAGATAATAACAATAAAGAAAAGATGTGGGGAGATACAATGTAATTGAACAATTACATCAAGAATGTGATTCTTTTTCCTTCACAAAACACAGCTATTCTGCAATCTTTCAGATGGTGAACGCATTTACTTTGAAAATATATAGTTTGCAAAAGACACCTTTATAATTTGAGTATCATGAGTGACAGAGAGGTATGAAAAAGTTAATCTTCTCACCTTCCTCTGTTCTCAGAAGTTAGGTCTGCTTGATTTCTGCATCAGTTTAGATAAATGTGCGCAAGCTCAAATCACTTTGTGCCTGGCATATCAATTTATGAAAGTCAAAACTTTATTAATTTGCATAAAGATAAACCTGAAATGATCCCTACACCGGGACTGCAGAATATCCACGTTGCTTATTTCCATTACATTATCTAAATAACTGGATTCCTTAAACCTGAAGCCATTATTCCCTGACTTGAAGATTAAGAATTATAAAGAGAAGATCTCAGATTTTGTTTATAAAAGATAAGCTTTGAGCCTTAGTGCTTCTGAATAGCAAGTTAAATTGGTGGAAAAAAAGAATAGATCATTTTAGCTTCACTTCTGCAGCAGCAGCATCTTGCGGAATGCTAACATCCCTGCAAACATACACAGATTAGCATCAAATCCAGCTTTTGGGGAGATCACTTCTAATTCTAGAGGATTGGTTTGCGAACCCATCCCTGTATGTACAGGTCAGGCACCTCTGAAGTCATGAGTTCCCTATGCAGAGTTCACAGGCTGTGCCCACGCCTGGGTGTTAGGATGGATAGCAAAGAATAGACACTGGATCTGTCCCCCAAAATCCTCAAAAGGTTTTGTCGCTTTGACAAACTGGATCCTTTGACCCCTCCATCTCTACGACACTCAGCAAAACTGCCTATCTGCCAGCAGGCTGACAACAGCAAAGCAATGGTTGCTTCCAGCTGTGGAAAAATAAGTTAAAACAGACCCACGGGGAGAAAGCTGCCCACCGTTGTCTCATTTGGGAAACCTAAGATTTCCCCAGGCAGAAGCTTGCAGCAGCGATCATGTGTGTAACAACCAAAGCAATTTAACATTATTTTGCAAACCAAGCAACAACTACAGCACAGAGCAACAAGAACAGGCAAAAGGCAGCAAGTCCCTATTTCCTTCCCGGTATCATCAGAAACATATGAAGCAATCAGACGGCATTAACCATATCAACTCATTTGCTGATCCACCACTCCTTTTACTCAAGTCACATTTCATACGCTGGTAGAATGCACACCGCAAACTTGCTGTTGTGCCCTTAATTTACCTGCGTTTTGCACGAGTTATAGCATGGCCTCTGCGTACCACGGGACCACTGTCTTGCTCAGTGCTCAGCACGGATCCTGGCCAGGTACTCAGCCTTTAGTTTCACATTCCTTCTTCAGCCTGTTGCCCGAGGCATTACTTACTTCATGATACACAGATCACGCTCTGACGGTAGCGTTACTCATTTACTTTTGGACTGTTTTATGCCTGTTACCTCTATAGAATATGAATGTTTTGTAAATGTTAATTTATTTTCATAGTCTATGAGATGAAGGAGAGATATCAGCCAAAGATTAAGGTCAAAAACATCCATTAAGTTTAGGTGTCCTGATGAAACACGCAAGGGTGATTTTTTTCAGAGCACACGTTGTCCTGCAGCACGTGCTCGAAGTATAGCTCCCATTTATTTCAGCTGTATTAGGAGCATTTAGCACATGTTCCTGCCAGACCTTCGGTAGCTCAAGGCAGACACACTGAATTAGCTAGCAACCACCTGCAAAAATTTGAGCTTAAGTGATCTACTCAGCACCTATATCAGCTCCGGCTGAAGCAGAGCCATTACCCATCACTGCTCCAAGAGAGCAGCCTTCTTCTTCTTGCTACTGCCTGTGCCATTCAGTCTGTTTTCCAACTTCTGCAGCAAATTAACCTGCCTCCTTCCTTACCCAGATCAGTCTCATCCTCCAAGATCCATCATTCTCAAGCACTGACAGAGACAATCTCTTGAGGGGAAAAAATGTAATCCTGTAATTACGGACTGCATCGTAAAGCCCATGCAACAGGCAACTGAGCTGGGTACAGACTAGCAACTGGAATGGTGTTTTGTAGCTTCTGACTGCTTCAGACCTTTAACAATAGTCATTTAACATAGGCTTTTTTTGTGTGCATTTTCTAGATTTTTTTTGTAAATAAGGGGAGGAAAATCAGATGTGTGCCCTCACGTCAGTATCCATTTGGCTCATCAGCAGGGTCCAAACCTGCACATTCGCTGCCCAAACTTCTGCCATGCGCAACCTACCCATTCTGCAACCACGCAACTTTTAGTCCCAGGCAGGATTCCTTTGTATAGGGACTCACCATCGTCTGTCCTGACACTTTTGGGTGTGGGGCTCTCTTGCACACAGGGTGCCTGCCAGCAATGACCTGATTTTTGTAAAGGTAGCACAGAAAACCTCCCTGTTTAATTATCGCATGGTATTTCTGTTAGCTTGCACTCTGCCTGTCCTGTCGGAACAAGAAGGGAGCTGGGGCTGGCTGCATGGCACAGAACAGCGCAGTTCACGCTATAGCAGGAGGTATTTGTGAAGCTCAGGAAAAGCAGAGCAGATGCATTGCCAGAGGGACAAGCGCCAGCGGGACAGCAGGGCCGGAGAGGGGAGAGCCCCGGGAACGCTGCCAGGGTGGTGCCCTTGGGCCGAGAGGGTGCAGGGTTACATCCCTCCTGCACCCTCACACCCTCAGCTGCTGCAGAGCATGAGGAAGCCTCCTCCACCGACGCTGCTACCTGCCGCCGTAGGCGAATGCACGGGACGGGATAAGGGAGCGGGTGCAGTTACGTGAGCAGGGAAAGGGCAGGTGCCAAGGCCGGAAAAAGTGGGGAAGGGGTATTCGGGGAGAGAGAAGGGGACAGAGCAGGGGAGGCAGCGCACAGGCAGGCACCGCTGTGCGGGCACGGCTCTGGCCTCC
>NW_009228257.1:0-21533 GCF_000690835.1 Fulmarus glacialis | reverse complement strand
AATGATTCTATGATTCTATGACTCTAAGATCTTTAGGAACTTGCTCTTGCTATAGCATGGGAAGTCCAGCTCAGGCAGATAGGGGTGGTAAGCAAAGGAGAAAAGGGCAGAGAGCAAACTAATATTTTCCCTTTCATTTATGTCTTTCGCCAGTGGGTTTAGGTCACTAGCAGAAGCCATTTCTGTAATTGCTTGAAGAAACCTGTCTGGAGCAGCTCAGTTCGGATAATGCCCAAAGGGGACTTTCTGCTCTCCTTTCCCGGTGGCTGCCACCATCTTGTGGGGAGGTGATTTCCCACCAGTGCAATGGGCATCTTCGAAGTGCCAGGTGAGTGGTGCTTCTTAACCCACTGAGCACCGGGAGCAATGCTTTGCTCTCAGTTACCTTCAACTTCAAGGAAGCATTTGAGCAGTGCTGGGGACGCTTCTTGGAGTCCTGTGGTGACATCTGTGTCTTGCTGAATTCAAGAGATACTGTGGCTTTTGTTTAGGATTTATCTAAGATAAGGCAGCTCAGTGGTAAGCAGAGATCTAAGTTCAGTTCCCTACTTTCTTTGCTGGTTATTTCCTCTGGGATCTTTGGTACCTCTCTCTGTGCACTTCAATTTCCCCAGCAGTCAAACAGGGATAACTCTGACGTCTTGCCTGAGGAGTTGTAGGGGGGATACAATAAAGGTTGTAAAGAGTCGAGATAATGCTGTAACAGGAGCTGAAAAATACCTACAGAAAACAGAGCCTTTTTAATCACCGTTGAAGTTGATGAGTAATGCATGTTTGTGTAAAAGGCAGATGACTGTCTCAGGTTCACTGGGGTATTCCAGTTACACGCGGCACCAAAATCACATCATTTTGTTTCCCAGCCTTTGACAGTGGCCAAATGGTTACACACAGCTTCCACTTCCACTTCAGACAATGTCATCTCTGCCTGAAAGCTTATCTTATGCCTGGGGAAGCAGCTCAGATCTGAACCCATCATCCTTTTTTTGTTGCTGTTGGTAGTTTTGGGGGACTTTTTTTTTTTTGTAATCACATTGCAAAACAAATTTTGCTTGCACAAAAGCAAGCCATAAGCACAAGGGTGAGGGAAAACCTGATTTATCATCACCAAAATGTTCTTCCCCCTCTTTGCAACTTTAGCCGAGGTGATGGGCTCCATGCAAAGACACATTCCTCAGTGTCAGGTCATGTGTTGGATACTGCATCCAGCTCTGGAGCCCTCAGCACAAGAAAGGCATGGACCTGTTGGAGCGGGTCCAGAGGAGGCCACAAAAATGATCAGGGGGCTGGAGCACCTCTCCTAAAAAGGCTGAGAGAGTTGGGGTTGTTCAGCCTGGAGAAGAGAAGGCTTCGGGGAGACCTTAATGCGGCCTTTCAGTACTTAAAGGGGCTTATAAGAAAGATAGCTTTTTAGCAGGGCCTGTTGCGACAGGACAAGGGGGAATGGTTTTAAACTAAAAGAGGGGAGATTCAGACTAGATCTAAGGAAGACATTTTTTACGCTGAGGGTGGTGAAACCCTGGCACAGGTTGCCCAGAGAGGTGGTAGATGCCCCATCCCTGGGAACACTCAAGGTCAGGTTGGACGGGGCTCTGAGCAACCTGATCTAGTTGAAGATGTCCCTGCCCATGGCAGGGGGGTTGGACTAGATGAACTTTAAAGGTCCCTTCCAACCCAAACTATTCTATGACTCCATGATAACCTGGACAGGAGTAAGAGGCACAGTCCTGTCGCACTTGCATGACTGCTATCAGATTTTGATTCTCTGCCCCCCCCGAATGTTGTGTATGACTAATTTACCACAGGCGAATATGCCACAAAGCCCAGTTGCAGAAGGGCACGGTCCCAAGCCAGGTAGCACCCCAAGACCATCAAAAGCAGAGTCAAAGTTCTCCCCACTGAGCTGAATGGCACCTGAAGAAGAGGAAGGGACATGTTGCAGGCTTGGGGACAGCCACTAGATGGGGTCATGAGCATACATGTCCATAGGGCCCCAGCTGGACCCCGGGGGCATGAACGCCAGGAGGTGACACATCACCAGCTTTCTCTGTCCCTTGGCATAACCCAGGCCTCTCCAGGGAAATGGATCTGCCAGCCATCCACCAAGTTCATCAGAGCTCAGCCATGCATGCATCCATGACCGAGATATCAGGGCACTCAAAATCTCTCCACTGGGATAAGGCTTGACTGCGTTATGGCTTTTGGGGGCTTAGGCTGGTCCATGAACATCAGTAGGAGACCCCATGCGGCTACTCCTTGTGATCATTACTGAGCCATAGAGCTTTGCTCTTGAGATCTGCTCCAGAAGACTGCTTTGCTCAATACTTCCAGACAGGCAACTATATCTCAGACTATAAAAAGGTGTCTGCCCACTTCTCTTGAGACCTCAGCTCTTCAAAACCATCACTGGAAACAGCCTGTGGGGTGTTCTCTGCTGTCTGCCTCTTGACGAGGTGTTCCACAAATTGGTTCTGACTGAATGTAGCGCTGCTTCCGTGGAGCCTGGAGGGACCGGAGCGTGTGAAATCTCCCCCCCACCTCGACATATCCTACATGCCCTCTTGGGAAAGGAGCAAGTTCAAAAGGCTGCCAAACACGTCAGCCCTGGAGCCTGAGCAATAGGCTGAATTGGTTCTGTTAATCTGTCATGAGCTGCCTTTTATACAGGCACAGATACATTCCCTGCCCCAAAAGGAGCCGGGGAGGGAGGGGGAACCGGCCTCTTACTGGGAATGCTAAGCCCTGTTTAGTGTTACTGGTTTTGCAGAAACATAGAAAGGCCTAAGCAGATTCAGCTAATGACATGTCATCAGTTAAACAGAGGCAAAAGTTTTACAAGGGAACAAGCTTTGGCTAATGTACATTCCTGATGACATATCCATGGAAAGGCTCCTTGAACAGGCACCACTTCACACCCACCCTGCGGGTTATGAAGGAGCCAGTGAAACTACGTTGGGGGCCACTTGGCTCCCTGACCCCATGGCGGGGCAAGACAGGCCCTGTAGAGCGGGGCGCAGCTTCCCTCCTTGAGTGCCCAAGGCTGCTCATATTTTTTGCAGAAAGTCAGCTTTTCTAGGAGCCCTCAGAGGGGAGCTCACACAGCCAGTCTGTCTCCTGAAATGACTTTTCTCACCCTGAAATAGAAAGATCCCCATCATTTCTTGTGTCCCTGATGAGCGACATGGGTCCAGTGAGTTTTCCCTCTGCTCTGAGGCACGTGAATCCGTGCCATGCACTTTGAAAACCTCTGGGAATTTAGTGGTATAGGGCAACACCGTATGTCACACAGAGGTTATAATAAATCCACATCCCTTTTCATCCTCTGGCATTTTGCGGTCACCACGGTCTAGAAACATTTGATCTGGGACTTTGGAGTTGCAAGAAATTCTGTCCGAGCATTTCCCAGCCTGCCTGACCCTTGATAGCCTCTGCTGGCTGATGAAACAGAGAGTTTTTCAGATTATATTGTTGTCTCTCTGTGACTGAAGCTCCTTGTTCAGTGCGAGAAGAAAGTAGCTCATTGTGAAGCCTGTCTTTACCACCAGCATGTGACAAAAATATCTGTTTCTCCTTTTCGCTAAGGCCCAGCTGCTCCTTTGCTGACAGAAGGGAAATCCCTGCAAACAGAGAGCAAAGTCAAAGACACACAGTACCCCGTGAGTCAGCACGGTGAAGTTCTCCTCATTTCCTCTCTGCCAGCCCAAAGCTGCTTAAAAGATGTTGTTGTTGTTGGTTTTGGGTGGGTTTTGGTTTTTTCAGCTCAGCATTTTCTGGAGTCTAATGCCTGCCCCTGACTTCTTCATTTATGCGTGTGGTGTCTTCATGTGCAAGCATTGAGCAGGTCCAGGTCTCCTTAGCATCTGAATTCAGAGAAAACAAGCTGTTTTCAGCCCTTGGTGGCAGAGAACCAAGAAGTCTCAATTCTGCAAGCTGGTACTTTTTACTGCAGGGTGAAGTTAGAGGCAACTATTCCTCCGAGACCTTCTCTTGCCTAGAAACACCCTTTTCTCTTTCGCCTCTTCTTTTCTCTTTTGTCTTGAGATACAATCTTTACTGCCCTGATGGACAGCTGAGGATGGCGGCTTCTGTTGAAATTCTGGCTCAACTCCCCTTCTTGAGGGACTCAGAGGGTTAGCTCTGCATGCGTGGAAAGCATTTTACCAATAGCTAGGCTCTCCAGGAGGACTGTCTGGGCTTTGTGCCGTAAGATCGACAAAGACTTTCTACTTGATCCAAAGAGTTCCAGGTCAGCAGCAACAGAAGAGAGTGGAATGGGCTTATTTGACCAATGTCACCAGCCTCTTTAGGCTCTTCTTTATATGCTGGTAGGAAAAAAAATGCTAATTCAGCAGGCACAGGAGCAAATATCAACAGGGGAAAATGCACAATGTGTGTGCTGGCTGCACTTCTGCCCTTTATTTCTCTTTTTCTTTCTGTTTCCTTCTTTCCTGCACCCAACAGGTACATTTGAGAAAGGCAGATTTCCAAAGCCAGTGGATGCTCCACAGAGATTTTACCTTGTCCATTTTAAAGACTTCCTATCCCAAACCACAAAGAAGATTACTAACTCTGCCTGGAAACAAACTCAAACAAAGCTAGTATTTCTCAGGAAATTCGGGCCATGTCGTAATACAAATAAACAGAGATAAAAATAGGTGACAGTGGCTTCTGTGAAGGTTTGTGTGCTCAGAGGCTTTTTTTTTCGGTTTCTCTTGGTCTTCCCTGGTAGGACATGGAGACCAGTGGCTGAGAAGAGAGGCTGTATCCACACGGTCCTCCTGCAAGTCTTGAGATGTCATTCATCGATCCATTTTGTGCCCCAGCTTCAGCACCCGGTGTCCCAGTGACCCACTCTTGGCCCTCCCTCTTGCAGACAGTCCGTCTTGGCTTGTTGCTTGTATTAGTTTCCAAAAACAACTCTGTGTGAACTCTCACAAGCTCATGGCAATTGTCCATCTGAAAACCTTCATTAGACATTTCTGGTAAAATGTGTGTGCCACTAACTGGCTTCAAGAGAAAACTTTGAGATGAGTCTATGCCTTTCATTGGGTCAGTGCTCCTTCAGGCACACCTCCCTAGAGCAGGCATAACATTTCTTCTCCCCTAAACAAACTCAGATATTCAGGCTGCAAGTGAGATTCAAAACATGGGGAGTTCAGTCAGGTCAGAGGGATTTGGGTAACTCACTTTCTTTAGGTGCTTTGAAAAAATACGTCTTTGCTAGGAGCACCGCAGCCAGAGCAGGTAGTGTGGGAGCAAGGCTGAGGTTTCATCAGCTGCCGGAGACCTTCAGGGTGAACTTGAGAAGACATTTTACTTCTATATGCCTCTGTTTCCCATCTGCAAAATGAGGATCTGGTTCCTCACCCTGGCCTTCCCTTGCTTTGAAAAGATCTTTGAGATCAAGGGCTGAAAACGCTAGATAAAACCTTGGCAACGTTATTATTTACCTACAGAGACAAGGGAACTGGATCTTCCAAAGACAACATTTGGCTTTAAGTCAGTCCTGCAGCTCTATAGGAAAACAGTCTATGCACAGACACGGCGTTAGTCACACAAGGAAAACAAGCTGTCAGACAAGAGTTTTGCTTTTTCTTTTATCTCCACCTGCTACCCAAGTTTCATATGTTTCTTTTAGACAAATATTTTCAGCCACTATTGCTACTGTTAGAGAAATATAGGAGTACATGAGAGACTGTGAGTGCTGCCTTGTTCCGTATTTGTTTCAAAACATAATGAAATAGTGCCATGCTCATTGTTTCAGGCAAAACAGAAACACTCCAGAAAATACTCAGAAATAATTGACATCCTTTTGGATATTACTTGCGGCAGCAAAGATGCCTTGTGTGTGCATGAAATGTTCGTCTTTGCATCACTTTCTTCCATATTGCTATATAACCATGCATTTCCTTTGCCTTTTCCTCTTCCCTGTCCTCAGATGCCTTCATCCTCGGACGCGGGTGCTCTGCATCCAGCCTTCTGCATGGCTTCCGCATGCACATTAGGCAATTACAACTAAGTGAGATTGTCTTCTGTCACCCCTGGCATTTGGAGCCACAGAAACATACTGCAGGTTTTAAAGGAAGCAAAGGGCAAAGATCTCATATTATACCAAGGCAGAACTTTATGGGCTCATTAGAAAATTGCCCGTTATTAATCCTGCTGAGAGTAAAACTGGTCTGGTGTAAAACAGCCCAGTAACAATCCTTTCAATCGATCATGCTGATTTATTCCAGCGTATAGCTTGGTCCAAACTCAATCACGGTCAGTGTTGTTGGACCCTTAGATAACAGGTGCCAATCTGCCCTGTGTGAAACATCTTCAGCTTGAAACCTGAGATTTAAATGAAGCAAGAAAAATCAGTCTGAAGCTGAAACCACTTGAAATACCAAATCTAATTTGAGACGGAGCAAGCAGTGAGGAAGATGACAGGGGATGCAATGCTCCGAGGCGCATCTTCAGAAGCTTTTTCACACCCATATGAATATTTGTCAAGCCAGACCATAAATCAGACCCTGCTAAAAATTAGCTGCTTTTGGCTTCAGGCATCTGCTAGAACGGACCGCTTGAGTTTGATTATTTTATGTACATGTTGTGAAATTCACAGCGGTTTTATTCAGAATTAGGCAACAATACACAATTCATCCCCTTTTTTGTGTTATCAGCCTGCAAGAAAGGGAATAAAATTAACAAAACCCTGTGAGATCATTCAAAGTACCCTTATTCATGAAAAAAATTTATTATTACAGCCTGACCCTGTCAGGGGACTTCAGCACAGCTGTGTGACAGCCACTCCAGGTTACTTGTCCGAGTCCAGAGCTGGAGTGCAAAGGCAGGAGAGGATTTTATCCCGCGTTGCCCAGGGCAGGTATTGCAGAGGAGACGCTCCGGCCGGAGCCCGCGAGGAATTGTTGACTTTGCTGCAGACAGTCGGGCTGGGGCAGACTCAGACAGTAACAAACGCTTTATGAAAGCAGCTGGGAAACAGAAGCAAAGACATCCAGTAACCGCCAGTTCCTGCTGGACAATTTTTTAACCCATTCAAGCTGCAGCCTGGCCCCAACATTCCCAAACAACCGGTTTTCCTGATTTACACCCACTCAGCTCCTGCCTTCACTCAATTAAACCCCTAAATTCAATGTCTCCAGAAACATGGGGCAAGAAAGGACTTCCAGGGTTGATTCCACAGTCACCCCATAATCCGATCCCCACCTTAAGTCTGTATAGCATCCTTTTAAAAGCTGGTGTGTGCAGGGGGCAATTTCCCCACTCCCCGAGCTTGCTGAGAAGCTGTCCCAGGACTCCCTGCCCTCGTGATTAGGATATGTCCTTGGCCCTAGGGTCTTGTGGCTTACCCAGGGCACACGGCAACTTGGAGAACATGGGGAATAAGATCCGGTATTGCTTCTTTTCTCCAAGCCATGGTAGCTCCAGAAACTGAGCCAGGGTTGCTCCAGTTGTAGGTGGTGGCAACAATGAGTCAGAAGGATTGGAGAAGACAGTAGAAAATTAAATCAGAGCAGAACTGAAGAAAGGAACAGAGCTACCTTTAGCCTTCAAGACCATCTGCTTGGAGCTTTAACATCTACCACAGTGCTGTGGGTGCAAATGTTGGCTCAAGAGGACAAAGCACAACACAGTTTATTCTGAACTGGGGTAACTCAGTCAATGCTAGACCAGCATATGGGTGGACAGAAGGTGACATCCCAAACAAAGCCTGATGCTCCCATAGTGCGTTCCTGGGCCTGCATTAGGAGCGGTAACATGTTTGTGCCCATCTGTTGCAGGTGGCACCGTGCCATTTCACAGCTTCATTTCACTAAGGGATGTTGGATTGGTACAGCAACTTGCCCAACCCTGCCAGGGCTTCTGCCCCAGGGGCAGGTGGGGACCTCCAAGCAGGCAGCAAACCAAGCAAAACCAAAGGCGAAGTGTGGCGGAGTCGGCCACTACAATTACCGCTCGAGGTGAGGTATTGGAGGAGCTGGACCACCAACGACAACATATCCATGCTCCTTGGTGACAACAGTGCCTGTTTTCCTCAGCCGTGGTGATAAACGCAGTCCCAAACCCAAATTGCACGTGGGTTTTCACTGGAGCAGTGCCAAAGGCCTGGGAATGTTCTCCCACCATATCTGTGTTGGTTATAGCTTATCTCTCCCATTTTATTATGTCTAAAATAGCTCTTTCTGCCCCGGGACCACTAAGAGCACACACATGCCGTCCTGTACTTGTTGTCCACCCTCTACTGAGGAAGCTGTCAGTGTTGCAGCATCTGTTGAAAAATGTAGAACCGATGTTTTTCCGCAGCAGGTCCTCATTTTAAGTCTCAGTGCAGTGCCTCCTCTTCCTCAAAAAGGCACTCAGTGAGAGGTGTGTGCTGGATGTTGCCTGGAGTCACACCAGACATCAGTCTGCAGGAGGCATTTACACAAAATGTGAGCTTCATTAGGAATCCAGTGCACTGAAGCTAAATCTACTGCACCAGGGCTTAAAAGATGAATCTGACCTTACAGATAGATTAAAAGTTAAATATGTTACCATATTTACCCATACACTATCACATATATATATGTGCGGGGTGTGTATATATATATACATGTATATATATGGATGTGTCCATGTACCTCTATGTGTTTTTCAGGAGGTTTTATTTATTTATGTCAAGCAGCTGAGGGCTAACTGGGATTTGCCCTAGCACTTTGCCTACAAGCCTCGGGTGGATTCCTGCATTCATCTTCCCACTCCCTGCGCAACATGCAGACACAATAAAAAAGGTTTTTAGCACTTGTATCTACCAAAGAGATGCCACGTGCTGATAATCAATTTGCTGAAAACCTCACGTCATGATCACACATGTATTAACATTGATAACTGCAGTCATAAGAAGACTTAGCTTAGCTTATACACAGTCCTATTCATCAGCAGGTTGCAAAGTGCTTCCAAGGAAGGTCATCCTCTTATCCCCTTTTTAGGATGAAGGGATGTGAAGAAGCACATCTGCAATCAGTGTGCCTGAAATCAGGGAGTCAACCTGTTTCTGCCTGATACTGGGGTCGTAGTGTGGGGACAAGCTGCCAAGCTGCCTGCCTTTCATACTGTACCTTCAAAGGCAATGAACCACCAGACACCGAGTCGCCCGCTGTAAGACAGACCCTTGCCCCATCAACTGGCATGCAGCAGATGGTATATTTGCTTTCATAAGGTGCTGTGCCCCAAGAGATATTTAGGATTTCTGTGAAAATGCCATGGAAAAGCCTGGCCTGCTCTTCTCTAGAAGGAGCCACCTTACATCAGGTGTAAATCCATAGCTCTTCCCTCATCATCCTTGATATGATGAGGAGAAAAGGCCTTCCTCGCGGTGCTAATTCACTGGTGCTTGGCTAAGGCACTCAGGAGAGAGCTCCTGGGCAGAGCACAGAAATCCAAGCGTGTCCTGGGACATCTTGGCACTGCCAAGGACAGCGTGGTGGGAACATACTGCGGGGGTGTGTTCCTCAAGGGCAACAAGGTCCCCTCTGCTTGGAGGATCTCCACCTCCACACTACGGAGGACTACCAGGGCAGCTGCCCTCACATGCTTGGAGAGGCCTTTTGGTTTGACTTACCTTTCCCATTTTCTTTCCAGTAAACTGGAAGACTTAACTAGCTGTCTGACAGCCGTAGGAAGGTTTCGTTTAAATTCACTGGAATTAATTCGCCTGATCGGTGTTAGCCAAGTTAATGGCCAGTGCATGAAGCAGCCAGTTATTTGGATATTTTTTGGCTCTGGGAGAGGTTAAGTGAGGACAGTGTTGAGAGCTGCACTGAGATTTGGCAGCCCCAAGGGGGAAGTCTGTCTCAGAGAGCAACCGCCTGTTTTTCAACAGAAAAAGTATTTCCTCAGCTGCCTCTGAAAGTAAAGGTTAACCTTAATTTAAAGCGGAGCTTTAGCAGGCTGGAAAACAAAATTAGCAGGAAAAAAACTTGTTTCTCTTTTCTGCCTCTCCAAATATCGTTTTTTCTATCATTGTCATCTCTCCTGTCATTGTAACAGCTCCCCGTCTTGCTCTAACAGAGGTTTTGTTTGAGTCTCGGCAAACCAGTCATCCAGCACTTCCAGCTACCAGAAAAAGCTTCCAGGTTTCCTCGCTAAAATCCAGGGAAGCAATTCACCTGCATACGTCTTGAACTTTCAGATTTTGTTCCTCCTGACACTGGTTTCTTATGTGGAGGAATAACCATTCCCACCTCATAAGGTGGTTGTGAAAAAAAACCAAAATACAACAAAACGTATGGGAATCGTAGCCTGTGGTAACTGGAAACATGCCTGCAGTGGGGATAAACAAGTTTTGAGCTGGGATGGTTTAAATTGTTGTATTTTACTGGGGGAATGAAAGGCAATGCAGTCCATCTGCTCGCACAGAGTCACACATGTGGCAGAGCGTGGGACCTGAACCCATCCGGAGTGGCCAGGGAAAAGGAGTAGAAGGGGATAAGTGGGAAAAGGAGATGACAGGTTTTTGTTTGATCTTGTGCTAAAGTATATAACATCAGGTACTGTCAGATCCAGGATATCACACAAGGGGCAGATAAATCCAGCAGCCGTTGCTGGAGCCTGCACTGATCATGATTCTGGATACAGCCAGCATCATCAAACACCCCAGAGCACATATAAAACAAGAAGAGGCTTTTTGAAGGAATTTCTCAATGTAGAAATGCTGACAGCAGGACTAAAATAGCCACATATACACATGCAAAAAAAAGTAAAAATCTTAGAATTTGAGATTTCCCCCCCCCTCCCTGTACAAATATGTACAGCTACGCTCTGACATGGCAGGTACAAATGAGGAGGAGGTCTTGCCGCCGTTGGTGTGTATCGCTCAGCTCGGCAACTACCGAGTCTAACTTCAAATCAGGATGGACGTAATGCCCCATGACAGCTGGCCTTTGAGATCTGAGACAAGCAAACCGCTCTGAATCTCATTAAGACCACGGTTTTGCCACTCGGCAGTGATTATTTGCAGATGCAAAAGTTGGAGCCTGGGGGGGGTCATCGCGACCGTCTCATCAGCCTGCTAGTGACTCAGCCTTTCTTTCCTGATAGAGCTGGACCACTTTGTAGGAAAATATCCCGCTTGCTTTAAGGTGTAGGGATGGGACTCAGCGGATCAAATGCAGACGGCTCTATCAGCATCTGAGCTCGTTGTTTCCATTGTCAATGCAGAGGAACAGCTACATCCAGATTGCGGGTTATTTAACCTAAACAGGGCAAATGAATCACACTTTCAAGTGCCTGATATTTTCAAGGGATTAAGAGGGGAACGGTCAGAGTTCAGCTCAGAGGTGACGTCTGAACAGTGAACATCAAGAGCGCAATTCAGTTGCCTAAACACTGTCTCTAAGGAAGAGAAGTCACCTAAATGTTGTCCCCCCTCAGTTTCAGTCCCCCCTCAGTCGTTTCCCAAAATCATGTGGTTTTCCTGGGGATTGCAGGAGGCTCAAGTGTTCCCTGGGAGCACTGGTCGGCTGGAAGGAAACACAGGCTGGGAGCTGGACAGCTGGGTTTCAAGCACTGCCCTGTTGGATTCCCACAGCTCCGTGGATTTTGGAAGGCAGGTCCAGGAGGTCCTTGCCTCCAGCCAGCTCCCCACCATCCCTCGGCCTCCCTCGCCAAGGGAAACAGCCTTCCCGTGGGAGTGCAACCAACAGGGCAGGTGTGGTCAGCATTGGCTTTTCAGTGGAGATCCCTTGTCTTGGGTAAGGACATGAACCACTTGGATGCGGCGGGATTACTAGAGAAGGAAAAGCAAAGCTCTGTCCATTTACTTCCTTTTTCAAAGCAGTTTTTATAGCCCAGAATGCCTTCTTACCTCCTGGGAAGGTGAACATACCAGTTTTGGGGCCAGGGAATACCTTCAAATCTCTTCCCTGATCCCTCCATGCCTGGGAAAAAAGAAGAGCTTTCCTCTTCTAGGGCATAGGTTCAGCTGCAACCCCAGGGAGAGCTGACCCAAAGACCTTGCTGCAGTACTGAAAATACAGGGTGAAATCACTTGCCTTCTGATAGCCGTGAAGGCCAAATTAGATTATCACGATGCTCCTCTCTGGCCTGCAAAACTGTCTGTGATTATTTAAAAAACAGCACTCCAAAGGGGGCCAGCGAGCCCACGCCTTCCATTGTTATCTGTTAATTGCCTGGTCTATCTCAGTGCTGATGAGCAAAGACATGTCCAAGCCTGACCCATTCCACCCATCATCCAGGATAGCAGTTATAAAAATAAAAAAGAAACCATTGCTTTTCCTTGAACTAAGTGAGAGATGGGATGATTGTTATCACAGCATTGTGCCCGGAACCTGCCCATTGGTTTTAGGCACTGGGAAATGCTCAGATTGCTAATAAAAACTAAATAAACCCTGGCAGTCACAAGTGTATTGGACGTGGCTGATAAAGTATTGATCTTTCCTTTTGCCTCACAGCAAGTGTCGGAACACCAAGGGGAATTCATGGCTGTGACTCCTGGAGGACATGAGTCGCCTCCACCCAACCCAGAGCAGGTGACCTCAGGCTGAGAGGGGGCTTTTCCAGGCACAACTTCTTCTGGGTACTTCTTCAAGTCTGGCCAAGGCAGCTCCTGTCTTGGGTCTGTCTTGGGCCTGGGGTCCATGGGTCTAGCGTGAGATGTGGGCTTCCCTCAACAGCAGCGTACCCAGACCTAAATCCTGACAGGATGCTTCCCAGCACACGGCTGCTGAGCACATCTGGGCAGGTGAGAAACTTCAGGCATCAGGGTTGGGTGGTGCTGGTGAATGATTACCCCAGGGCTGAAGAGGGTTGTTGCTGCAAGGTCTTCCAGATTTGTCAGAGGGCTGTGCAAGTGTCTATCTCCAGGGTTTGTGTGATCACACCATGCTGTCAGCATGAGACAGTCATAGCACAGAGGGGAAGAAGAGGTGAAAGCATCCTTAGCATTGTCTACCCTTCCTTATCTCTCCAGTAAATTCTATCTGAACCAATTCAGGGAGAGAAGCATTGCCTTTGGGTTCATCCTCTCCCATTTCTTCCTTCAACCTCTTCTCTTAGACTCTTCTCTCCCTCTTCACTGTTGTTCTCAGCCCCCCACATTCCTGTCCATCTAGGAGGTTGTTGATGTTGTTCTATTTCTCCTTATTTCCTTCCAGGTTGCAAGTGAAGCTGAGAATCTGTTCTTCTTGCTGGATAAAGAGGCTTTGCTGAATTTCTCTGTCATTTTCATTAATTTCTCTTGAACGCTCACAAAATCAAGCATGTCCGAGCAATCCCATCACTCCATCGGCTTGAGGATTGTCTCCCCATTCCTGTGTACTAGGTTTATGGAAAGTGCAGTTTCTGTATAACTGAAGGTTTCTGTAATTTGAATATGAATTTGCGTGCCCACACATACACACAGTTTTACTTTTTTCCCTTGGGGAAAATGAAAACAAACAACTTCGTTTCTGCTTAAATTCACTTGAATTCATTTGTTTTGTTTTGTTAAGCAGAAAGGAAGCATTTTGCTTGGGTCATGCTGACCTCATGCTCTGCCTATTTTCATTACACAGGGACTTCATAAAAGTGCTTTCCAGAGTCTTGGACCTTTTTCTTCAGCTGTGAGGCAACCTCCCAGTATGGACAACATTTTCCGTGGTACGCCCTGGACCTTGATTCCCATCATGCCCCCGTTCATCCAGTGAGAGAATTGAGTTCAGTCCCTGGCCGGGGGGAGACAGGAGCCTGATACAATTAAACCAGAGCACAGATAGTGACAGCTTAGAAAGATTCAGGTTAATGTCACCACCCTCTCAAAAAAAAACGCGCCAAAAACCAAACCCAGAAAATTTATTAAATTCAGGAATTTGAAAATATTTCCTTTGGACTAGAAAAACCAAAATTAGGTCTTTACAGAGGCATGTTCTAGGGGAGGGATAGCTATTCTGGAAAATGCTAATATTTCAGTCTGGTTTTGACTTATTTGGGAAGAAAAGAATGGCATTCCCCTGGGCCCACAGTTCTTGTTTCGACTAGCTGTAACGCAGCCCCACATCCAGCCGTCTCCACACCTTCTGGGAATAGCAAGCCACATCTTTCACGAGAAATGCATTTCCCCCTGCCCAGGCTTTTCGGAGGTTCCTGTCCTGGTGGGTGCAAGAGATGGAGCAAGGAAGCAGTTTGAGGAAACAACCGCAAGAAAAATGGGGAGAGAAGATCTTTGGAGAGCTTCTAAAGCCAAAAGAGGAAATCATGGATTTCTTTTTGTACAAAGGGGAAAGTATAAGGTGAAATTAGTGTGCACAACCGAAACCTGCACCAACGATGCATTCTTTTTACAGGATCATATGAGAGGCATGAGTCACATGCTCTCCCCATCTCTACCTTGGAGGGATGAAGTGCAGCATCGCAGTTTGCAGTGCAGTCTACTGGAAATAATCTCTTCTGGACAAAAGGCGTTGTTGGAAGCGACTGCCATTTCCAAATGCCAGCATTTGGAAGCGTGCAAAGAATGACAGTCACAGGAACTGATATTTGAACAAGAAAAACAGTGCCAAGTGCTATATTTGGGCATGGTTATTGCCATGTTTATTATTGTTATCACCACTAGAATTATAGTTCTGGTTGGAGACCGTGCCTGAGATCAGATCTCCTTTTAGCAAGGGCTGACTGCAAATATTGCAAGAGACAGTCCCTTCCCCCAGGACAAAAATAAACAAAGCTGTTAAAAAATACTCCTTTTTAGTAACAGCAAGGTTGTCCTGTGTGTGCAAGCAGAGTTGACTTCAGAGTATGCAAGAAAGCTATGCTAAGTGCAACCCAAATCGTCTATCTGAGAGATAGCTCCTCTTATCAAGGAGTTTTATCTCCTAGCAGACAAGAGGTGCAAAGAGTGAAGTATTGCCATCTCCTTTTGAGGCACAGTGACATGAAGCAACTGGCCCCAAAACCTATACGAAGATCTCCCTAAGTTCAGCCTTCCCAGTTCAGAAAAGCGGAAACCTAGTTTCTTCTAGTGAGACTCTAGGGCCTCCTGGTGAGGCCGCACCTTGAATCCTGTGTTCAGTTTTGGGCCCCTCACTACAAGAAGGACATTGAGGTGCTGGAGCGTATCCAGAGAAGGGCAACGAAGCTGGTGAAGGGTCTGGAGCACAAGTCTGATGAGGAGCGGCTGAGGGAATTGGGGCTGTTTAGCCTGGAGAAGAGGAGGCTGAGGGGAGACTTCATCGCGCTCTACAACTCCCTGAAAGGAGGTTGTAGCGAGGTGGGGGTCTGCCTCTTCTCCCAAGTAACAAGCGATAGGACGAGAGGAAATGGCCTCAAGTTGCGCCAAGGGAGGTTTAGACTGGACATTAGGAAAAACTTCTTTACTGAAAGAGTGGTCAGGCCTTGGAACAGGCTGCCCAGGGAAGTGGGGGAGTCGCCATCCCTGGAAGTATTTAAAAGACGTGTAGATGAGGCGCTTAGGGACATGGTTTAGTGGGCATGGTGGCGTTGGGTTAACGGTTGGACTTGATGATCTTAGAGGTCTTTTCCAACCTTAATGATTCTGTGATTCTATGATTCTATGATTCTAAACTGGAGTTTGGTGGCAGCAGGGTTTGATTGCAGAAGCCAATGCCTGGGCTACCCGACCCAGGAGAACCCATCTCTTAAAATCAAGCTTTGAAGGCAAGACCCACTAAAGTCATCTGGTTGGTCTGGTCTCCTATGGGATGCCCATAGCAGAGTAGGTGCTTGACTCCATGCCAATCACAGCCCCTAAACTGCAGACCAGTTTGTGCTTTTAGAGATGATTTTTAAAAAGGCATCTGTTTTCTAGGGCACCAGAGTAGTAGGGTGTATGGGAGACCCTGACTGCCTAAAATGACACAGGGACAGGACTCAATTGACTAAACATAAGCATCATGTGTGGTTTTTTTCAACCCACAGTTGTCCAGCATGTCTCCAGCTGCTGTTCCCCAAGGGCATGGATCTCTCATAGACCTCTGTCATATCTGCCCACCCCATGTGGGAACATCTCAAGTGACAACAGACACCTCTGTTTAAGCAACAGATCCTTCTCTATGTGCAGGTGTGTCCCTGTGAGGTGGACATCCGACCTCCTGTTACAGTCAATGAAGACCTAGGTCTCTACCAAAGTGCCCACCTGGAGGTGCCTAGAGACAGTTGACATGCTCTGGCTTACCTGAAACATCTAGGCAGCATAAACAGATAAGATATAAGACCTTCAGGAAACTTATTCTCTTCTGGAGTGGTAGCTGGAGAACGGGAGATACTATAGGGCCTCACGTATGGCACTGGGCACCTCTGTTGGGAAACTGAGTCATGTCCCTAACCTCTGAGATAAATCCCAGCCATTCAGTGTACCCTTCCCTGTTGGGTCTAAAAATACTTCATGTTCTTTCTTATATTGAGTCTTGCTATTTAAAAAAAAAAAAAAAAAAAAGCGCTCATCTGTTCTTGTGACTGTTTTTCAGCAGCATCCCAAATCACTTTTCAAAGGAAAACGAGTTATTTCACTGATGAGGAAAGCGTGGCACAGAGAGGTGAGCTGAGATGCCTGTGGTCATCCAGAAGGCGTAGCTGGGAACAAAGCCCAGTTCTCTTGACCATCAGTCCAGGCCTCTAACCATGAGGTGAAACTGTGCATCCCAGCCTCTGATCCTCAGATCCAGCACAGGAGCTAGTGGAGTCCAGCTGCTGGCTGAAGGCTGCCCTTTCTTCTGTAACCATAGGCTGAAAGATAGTGAAGTTTCCAACATTTCCAACATTCATCTAAGCCCCTAAACCCAACCTCACTCTTGAACCTACTGGAGGGCAGATGTCCATCTCATGAATATTTTGGGACCCTCAGAGGAAGGTTCGGAGCACATGACCGTATTACACTGCTTAGATGCACATGGAAGTCCCAGTCGCGTTTGCTGCGAAGCTCTGAAAATTTGAAACTTTCCTCTGCCCATTTCCCCTCCTGGCTTTGTGCATTGATATTCTCCACCATCACACTGCACTGACGTGACTCTGTGCACTGAATTTCAATTAGTGGGTAGGGGGTACGGTCCTCATACAGAAATCCATTAGAAGCTGCCTGCTATTGAAGGGCAGTGAACAGATAAATGTGATTGTCTATGAGTCTGAAAACAAAGGGAATGTGCTGTGATTTTACTGGAAGCAAGGTACTGTCGGTGGAAACAGGTCAATATAAAAACGACAATTGGCTGCTGCATTGAAAAGTCTGGGAAAGCTGAGATGAATAAGGAAAGCGATTTAGCTAGGAGGAAAAAAAAGAGAAAAAAAAGGAGCTCTGTTTTATTATATTACAGTTGTAGCTTGATTTCTGTTTTAAAAATTCATGGGATGCTTGAAAGAGAGGTCAGGATCCTCATTCTTCAAAGCTGATGTTCAAGCCCCATGCACAGCAATTCAGAGCAGAGGTTGCTTTTTCATACTGCGTTTCTAATCTGCTAGCCATCCCTGGGGCTTTCAGGGCAGGTCGGTAATAATTTTCTGACAGAGTCTCTCAGCTTTAGCTGGAGCAGCCACTTCTCCCTGGGTGAAGGTGAGTCAGATAAAGCCTCCATAAAGACCTGTGGGTGGCTGAGTTCTAATGGAGGTCCCACACCTCATTATCTCTGGGGATCCAGCCCTTAGATTTCCACTCTACCACCCTTACAGTATGGAAATCCCTTGAAGAAGGGGGTACCCAGTGTCAATTAACACGACCTGTCTGGCCTCCAACTGCCAATCCCAAAGGCAGCTTTGTTGTCTTGTAGATCCTGGGTCATATCTGCCAGCTCCACGTGGATGTCTTGTACCTGGGACAAGTTTGAGCACATGAATCAAGGTCCTGAAGTGGGGTGAGATGATTGCCACTTCCATCCCTAAATATCTTTGGGCAATTCACCAATTGGTAGGTGCAAAAGTAAGGCAGAAAGCCTTGCCAGCAGCAAGTCCTACAAGCTGTGCTGGCATTTTCCCCTGCATGTTCTCAAACAGGTATGATATTCATTTAATTTTGACTCTGCATAATGCCTCTCAGTGATGGGAAAGCCCAATTCCCAGCCAGGGTGGGATGTGCTACAAACTATAAACTTACCCAGACTCATCTCTTCTTCACATTTCTGTGTCCTCCAAGCCTGAGATTTCAACTTTTCTGCCCAGCAGGCCCTATTTCACAGCCTTCAAACGATAGCCGTTGCATAACATATCTGTCTCTAAGTATCACGTCTATAACTTACACTTTAGTGCAGCCCTCCAGAACCATTAAATAGCGAGGATGACTCTTTGATAAGTGGGGAAGGTGTCCATGCATTGATGTTTTCTGCATGGTGTATTCTGCACTGTGTCCTCCTTTGACTTTTTCTTAGACTAGCAGGAAGAAAGCTTGTAATTGCAACACAAAATGTATGCGCAAACCGCCCAGTTTTCTGTGTGGTCCGTAGTGCCACCAGCACCACTGCTTGAAACAGGAAACCAGTCAAATGGGGAAGGAGCCACAGGACAAGTGCAGAGGCCTCCTTGTTTTACTGCCAAAGTTTTTCCCTCCTGCCCTTCATTTCTGCTCTCACTAATAGTTACATTCCCTTGCTGCCTTGAGTCTCCTTGCCTTAACACATCCAGATCCCACCAATCAGCTCTTCCAAGCAGACACAAAAATCCCATTTATGGTCTCCTCAGCCTTGTGGAGTTGGCTGGAACCAAATTCAGGAGCTCAGTTCAGCTGGTTGTTTCAATAGCATAGAGGCATCTAGTGCCATTTGAGACACCCTTGGGTGCCTGAAACATCTGCAAAGGACTTGCAGATGTGATACGGCACCTGTGGGAGGCCAGAAGCAGCTGAAGAAGGGGGGAAGGCACACAGGGTACAGTCAAGTGGCCCTAGATATTTATGAGTGGAATTAGCTTTCTGGATCCCATTGAATATACTAAAGGCAGGATAGAGTTGCTTAAACGTTTGGGTCTAGAAATAATTGCAATGCCCAAGGGTATCCAAGACATTTGCCCAAAACTGACAGATATGACACAAGACCATAGAGGACATAGAATCATACAATCATTTCAGTTGGAAAAGACCTTTAAGATCATTGAGTCCAACCATAAACCTAACACTGCCAAGTCCACCACTAAACCATGTCCCTAAGTGCCACATCTACACGTCTTTTAAATACCTCCAGGTATGGTGACTCAACCACTTCCCTGGGCATCCTGTTCTACTGCTTGATAACCCTTTCGGTGAAGAATTTTTTCCTAATATCCAATCTAAACCTCCCCTGATGTAACTTGAGGCCATTTACTCTCGTCCTATCACTTGTTACTTGGGAAAAGAGACCAACACCCATCTTGCTACTGAAGACCAGACAGGATATATCATAGTGACTAACGTGGCAGCAGGCATGTACACCTAGGCAGCTGAAAGCTGCCCTAGATCTCCAATGAGTATTTAGGAGCTCGGACATCAGACTCACATAAGGACAGCAACACTGTAAGTATGGAAAGGGAGGTCTCTGACTCTGGAGCTGAATCCCACCATAGAGTGTAGACATGTATACCTGAGATGCTGTCTACACCCCTTCGGAAACCAGTGGAGAAAACAGGCTCTTTCAGGACACAATTCATCCCACTTTGGAGCAAATATCTATAAAAGTTCAGAATCATACCCTAAAATATATAAATAACTCTATAGCAGACACATAAGTCCTAGACATCGGAACAAAAATAATGTGAGCCCCCACCACTCTTCCTGCCTGTTCCCCCATACTTCTCCACCCAAAATGCAGCAGGTAGTATCCATTTTCTTCTGACTCTTTGTCTCCCACTTACATTCTGCATCAAGTTCCATTTCTTATGCTTCCCTTCCAGTCATGGCAGGATTACACATCTGCTCTCATTTCTTAGCCTTTCCCATCCACACAGCTTTTGCTTCAAGAATAAAGCTACTGCATACCTCCATCCTCATCCTAATTCCTCCCTCAGGACACCCTGTTCCCTGCCTGGCATGTTTTCACTCAGACACTGGAGTTGGGTAGCTGACACATCCCATAATTGAAACAAACAAGGGGGAAAAGTTCAAAGGACATTAAATTTGGATCAGTGCAGAAGATCAGTGCATGATGTACCACCACTTGAAGGCCTGAAGATCTGGTGGGACTGCAAGAGAGTCCAGCCTTCAGTGCTTTTTTTTTCTCTGTTTTTGCACAGAGCACAATTTTATGGGTGCTGATTTTACTTTAAAAATCACATGGTGAGAAACATGCATGTCCTGTGGGCTAAATAAAAACACTGCAAAGCCCCTTGTTGGTGACTGATCCTTTTAGAAGGGCAGATGACCAGCTGTGATCAGTCAAGTTCTGCTTTCACCTTTCCACCGCGTAGCAATACATGGTGTGCCATGTGTTTTGGCTCTCTCCTAGAAAGAGCAAGCAGAAATGCTGCTACTATCTCCCATGTTTTTTTTTCTTTTCAGCTGGGCTACAGCAATGAAAGTTAAGACTGGGATTGCGGGGTGGCCAAGCTATTGGAGAGATCTGAAGTCATGTGGCATTAATGAACCAAAGAGCTTAATGCTAAACTTGTCCTTTAATCATTAACCATCCTGTAAATAGCATTAATCTGAGTCTCGAAGGAATTACTTTGCAAAAGGCTTTGATCCCAGTCTTTTGGGGAACAAAGCCCTTTGGGAGTGATTTTAAAATCACTTTCAATATGTCAAATATGATGAATCTAAGAGAACCAGCACTTCCCCTTATTTTCACAGTGCTTCAAAACAGAACGAAGATTTCTTTAGAGTTAGCCAAAAAAGGAAATTACAAACACCTGAATTCTCCTTATTTTATTCAAAGTTTTTATTTCCACATGTGCTTACAAGATATTATGCCAACCTTCACTGCCTTATCCAGCATCAGCCGTTACAGAAACAGACTTCCCAGAATGTATCGAAAGTTGGCATGAGGCAGAGATAAGCCTCATGAGAGGTCGGAAAGAGTTCAAGAGAGCAAAACAAGGACAAAAGGCAAGAAGGACCTATGATACAGAAGTGCAAATGCATGAGACTGAACAGCAAGGCGTGTGAGATGCAGCTGTATCCGCTCACTTTGGACTTTGTGGAAGGGCAGGTTGTCTAGACCGCGGACAAGGGGAGAAGGAGCCACACGTGATAGGAGGAAGGGCAGCAGAAGAGGGGACAGTGTGGTCTGATAACAGTGGCTGCAGTTCCCGGCTGCCTAAACCCATTTACATCCAGGCTTCTGGATCCCTTTACATCTTTGCGTTTTTTTTTTTTCCCTTGGGACTGTGAATGGTCTGGGATGAGGGTTTGTTCTTAATCTGTCCAGTGGGATGTCAAACAGCGAAGTGGTCCCTGTGCCACAAGGCCCCCCCGTCCTGTGACTACCACTGGACACAGAAGATACCATGCTATGCATGCACCAAAATCCCAGTATCTGCATTTTGTAATCCTGCAACTCATTGCCAAATCTTTCTGTGGCTCTGGCTGCCATTTGCAGTATCGATCATGCCTTCAGTCTAGGTGACATGACTGTTGTTTTAGCAGC